>NC_143039.1:56833614-56868614 GCF_057628025.1 Oncorhynchus mykiss | reverse complement strand
TCAAGGCCTATCTTCAAACTACTTGCCTCAGTGCCTCTCTGTCTCCTAGAGATTAATGTACTTTGGTGTGAAATGTGCGAATCAATCCCAGAACAACAGCAAATGACCTTGTAAATGCTGGAGCAAACAGGCACAAAAGTATCAATATTCACAGTAAAACGAGTCCTACATCGACATAACCTGAAAGGTCGCTCAGTAAGGAAGAAGCCACTGCTCCAAAACTGCCATAAAAAAGCCAGACTACGGTTTGCAACTGCACATGGGGACAAACATACTTTTTGGAAAAATGTCCTCTGGTCTGATGAAACAAAAATAGAATTGTTTGGCCATAATGACCATCATTATGTTTGGAGGAAAAGGGGATGGCTTGCAAGCCGAAGAACACCATCCCATCCGTGAAGCTTGGGGGTGGCAGCATCATGTTGTGGGGGTGCTTTGCTGCAGGAGGGACTGGTGCACTTCACAAAATAGATGACATCATGAGGTAGGAAAATTATGTGGATATATTGAAGCAACATCTCAAGACATCTGTCAGGAAGTTCAAGCTTGGTCACAAATGGGTCTTCCAAATGGACAATGAATCCAAGCATACTTCCAAAGTTGTGGCAAAATGGCTTAAGGACAACAAAGTCAAGGTATTGGAGTGGACATCACAACGCCCTGACCTCAATCATATAGAAAATGTATGGTCAGAACTGAAAAGCATGTGCGAGCAAGGAGGCCTACAAACCTGACTCAGTTACACCAGCTCTGTCAGAAGGAATGGGCCAAATTCACCCAACTTATTGTGGAAGGCTACCCGAAACTTTTGACCCAAGTTAAACTATTTAAGGGCAATGCTACCAAATACTAATTGAGTGTATGTAAACTACTGACCCACTGGGAATGTGATGAAAGAAATAAAAGCTGAAAAAAATAATTTTCTCTACTATTATTCTGACATTTCACATTCTTAAAATAAAGTGGTGATCCTAACTGCCCTAGGCAAGGAATTTTTACTCGGATTGAATGTCAGGAATTGTGAAAAACTGAGTTTAAATGTATTTGGCTAAGGTTTATGTAAACTTCCAACTCAACTGTAATTCTGAAGAATGCTCATTTAGAACAATCCCCTGGAACACCCAGGATTAGTATGGACTATTCATATTCCTTGTAAACCACATATAATGGAACACCATCCACATGCACAGTATGTAAAACAGAACACTCTGAATTCTAGAAAGATCCGGAATGCGGAGCCTTGAAATGTGAAAGCAAAAAAAAGATCACTATATGATGTTACAATGAATTCTCTAAAGAACCTGCCCGTTCCACAGAGTTCTCCACAAGATAGAGCTGTAAGAGCTAGAATTTTAAAAAGTCCAGTCAGTGAGAAGCAGAAGGGAGAGGTGCAGAAGCCCAACAACCTGTTCCACTCTTGGACATTTACAGACCTGTGGCAGGGAGTGTAAATCAACATGGCTTCCTTGTGGTTTTCAGTTCAGCCTGCAGTACAGTACTCTCTGATGAATAGCTAGTTCCTCTGTGTCAAATGTTTATAGCTAGTACAAAAATCAAGCAGGTGCAGGGTATATAGAATATCATGAATAAAACAAGGAAAACACCAGCACACTGGATGCTCCCAAACGTTTAAAGAAGACATGGGTCCAAATGATGCTTGATTAAAACTTGATTCCCTGATTATCAACAGCTCTTCAAAACACAATATACTATAAGAGCTGTTTCTTTCTTGTACCTAATGAGCTTAGAGTGATTTACGTCCCAATCAAACCTTATTATTGGAAGGTACTGTCCGTGTGGCAGAGGGACTATCTGTCTGTCTGGGATCAGTCTGTCTGGAATCTGTCTGTCTGGGATCAGTCTATCTGCAGTGAAAAAGTCTCAGGGATTAAGGAGACTCTTCATCTACTACTACTACTACTACTACCTCTACTACTACTATTACTAATACTACTACTACTACTACTACTACTACTACTACCTCTACTACTACTACCTCTACTATTACTACTACTACCTCTACTACTACTACTACTACTACTACTACTACCTCTACTACTACTACTACTACTACCTCTACTACTACTACTACTACTACTACTACTACTACTACCTCTACTACTACTACTACTACTACCTCTACTACTACTACTACTACCTCTACTACTACTACTACTACTACTACTACTACTACTACTACTACTACTACTCTTTAACCAGGCATTAAAGAGACTCTTCATCAAGGCTTCTTAAGACCTTATTGTGGGATCAGGGTCAATGTCCAATAAAATAGGATTGAGCTGATTGGCCAGAGATCTCTGGTGTCTCACGGCATTGCATTCTCTCCACGAACAACTGTAGCCCGGTCAGTGACCATAGAGTAAAAGATTTCATGGCAGCACAAACAGCTCTGGGACCAGGCTAGAACAGCAGTTATATGTTTCTGCAGTGGACTCTCCACCAGAATCAGGACTGATAACATTGAGATATGGTATGTCTGTTAAGATATGGCCGTATACTGATTTAAAACCAATGGAAGTTGTGTACTGCTGAACCCTAGCAGTGAAAAACATGTTTTCCTCAGAGAAGAGGTACCAACAGGACAGGTCAAGCTACCCATATGTCCAGCCAGGCTGGTCAAGCAGCCTACGCTTGTTTTTTGTTCCCAGGGGTCTACCAATAAAACCCTTCCACCAATTTTGTCACATATCATCGTCATAGTCACCGTTTCCACTCAAAATCGTCATGATCCTACTGATCGACCAATCCGTGTCCTGTCGCTGTGGTGTCGGGGTGAGCCCCAGCTAAGGAGTAGCCCAGATTAAAGCAGGATTAGCCTGGGATTACCCTGGATTACCCAAACTGGATATGGATTACGTATGACTGACAGTTTTGGAGAGTGGTGGGGAGTAGTGTGTGTGTATTGAGGGAGAGTGTGTGTGTGTGGAGGGAGGGAGGGAGGGAGGGAGGGAGGGAGGGAGGGAGGGAGGGAGGGAGGGAGGGAGGGAGGGAGGGAGAACGTTCCACTGCAATAGTGAAGGTGTAAACTTGGCAGTAGAAAATCTTAACAGTATATTTGACCTCTCAGCTTCCCTATCAAATCTAAAAATCTCAAATAGAAAACAGAAGAAAATGAACAATGACAAATGGTTTGATGAAGAATGCACAAATCTAAGAATAAATTGAGAAACCTGTCCTACCAAAAACATAGAGACCCGGAAAACCTGAGTCTACACCTTCACTATGGTGAATCACTAAAACAATACAGAAATACACTACGGAAAAAGAAGGAACAGCACGCCAGAAATCAGCTCAATGTAATTGAAGAATCCATAGACTCTAACCACTTCTGGGAAAATTGGAAAACACTAAACAAACAACAACACAAAGAATTATCTATCCAAAATGGAGATGTATGGGTAAACCACTTCTCCAATCTTTTTGGCTCTATAACAAAGAATAAAGAGCAAAAACATATACATGTTCAAATACAAATCTTAGAATCAACTATTAAAGACTAGCAGAACCCACTGGATTCTCCAATTACCTTGAACGAGTTACAGGACAAAATAAAAACCCTCCAACCCAAAAAGGCCTGTGGTGTTGATGGTATCCTTAATGAAATGATCAAATATATAGACAACAAATTCCAATTGGCTATACTAATACTCTTTAACATCATCCTTAGCTCTGGCATCTTCCCCAATATTTGGAACCACAAATGTGGAGACAAATTTGACCCCAATAACTATCGTGGAATATGTATAAAACACACACATTTCTTCACACAGGGTCGTGGGGTGAGACAGGGATGCAGCTTAAGCCCCACCCTCTTCAACATATATATCAACGAATTGGCACGGGCACTAGAAAAGTCTGCAGCACCCGGCCTCACCCTACTAGAATCCAAAGTCAAATGTCTACTGTTTGCTGATGATCTGGTGTTTCTGTCACCAACCAAGGAGGGCCTACAGCAGCACCTAGATCTTCTGCACAGATACTGTCAGACCTGGGCCCTGACAGTAAATCTCAGTAAGACCAAAATAATGGTGTTCCAAAAAAGGTCCAGTCGCCAGGACCACAAATACAAATTCCATCTAGACACTGTTGCCCTAGAGCACACAAAAAAACTATACATACCTTGGCCTAAACATCAGCGCCACAGGTAACTTCCACAAAGCTGTGAACGATCTGAGAGACAAGGCAAGAAGGGCATTCTATGCCATTAAAAGGAACATAAATTTCAACACACCAATTAGCCCATTGCCCTATACGGTTGTGAGGTCTGAGGTTCGCTCACCAACCAAGACTTCACAAAATGGGACAAACACCAAATTGAGATTCTGCATGCAGAATTCTGTAAAAATATCCTCCGTGTACAACGAAGAACACCAAATAATGCATGCAGATCAGAATTAGGCCGATACCCACTAATTATCAAAATCCAACAAAGAGCTGTTAAATTCTACAACCACCTAGATTCCAAGAACATCTCATCAGATGTTACTATCCTTTGTGCAAGCACTTCCAAGAGTTCATGAACAGTGAGCCTGGTGAAATTTGGGGAGCGCATCGTCAGTAGTGTACCTTTGGTTCCTAGGGTGTTTCGGCCTTTCACACTATACACCCTCCCCAAAGGCGGCCAGCGACAGGGTGATCAATCCGACGCTTGCGTCCCATTCCCAATTAGTCATAGGAGTTGCCTTGTTGTTGATAGCCAACATCCCATGGGACTATGCATGGCAGGGGCGTCCTCCTCCCTGAGTCAAGCATTGTTGACCGCATACCTCCTGGCCCTCTCACTTCGGGGCCCAGCTGGGGTCTTTCCTCTTCATCCAGAGCCACTGACTGCTGCCTTCTGCCGCCTCCGATACAGCTTTGATTGCCGAACGCTGGCTCTGGCCCTTAATTCCCAGGTCTCTAAGCAGTCTGGTTGTAGATGTTGCCACAAAACCTCTGCAGCCCACCTCCACTGGTCGGACTTCTGTGTTCCAGCCATGATGCCGTGCTTCGGCAGCTAGATCGGCATAGCGCAGATGTTTTCGCTCATAAGCCTCATCTACTGAGTCCTCCCAGGGTACTGTGAGCTCAATGATGAAGACCTTCTTGAGCGAACGGGACCAGAGCACCATGTCAGGTCTTAGGGTGGTGGTTGCGATCTCCGGAGGAAACACTAGTTGCCGGCCAATGTCAGCTAGCATATTCCAGTCGCGGGCCAAGCGCAGCTGGTCTCGCTCTAATGGTGTAGAGCCGCTCTTCGGTGGTTTAGTCCTTTCGCGGACAAAGGTCGTCCGTAAGGGGTGTGATGCTGCTGGGGGTGGTAGGGAGTTGGTGGCAGCTCGCTTGTCCTCCAGGGCGGACGCAAGGTTTTTAAGTACTTGGTTGTGACGCCAAGTGTAGCGTCCTTGGGTGAGGCTTGTTTTACACCCTGTGAGAATGTGCCTGAGGTTGGCTGGCATGGAACAGAGGGCACAGTCCGGATCTTCACCATACCATTGGTCATCTGGAGCCTGGTTTTTGCACACTTGAATTCCTCTGTTAGACTGGTGAGGGGCAGCTTGAGGACACCATCTCCATAGAGGCCTATGGTGGTAAGGCATCAAGCCACTTCTTTAAGTAGCCTGTGACTCCTCTTTCCATCTTTTCCACTGTTGAGATTGGAACCTCAGACACTGCTAGGGGCCACAACACCCGGGTAGAAGACCAAACTGCAGACACCAGGCCTTTAACTTTCCAGGTAGCTGGGTGTTGTGGATGGACTGTAGGCTACTACTGATGTCTTTACGCAGCTGTTGCACCTGGTCTTTGTCCTTCAGGCTTGCATCATACCACCTTCCAAGGCTTTTTACCGGCTGCTCAGACACTGTTGGGATTTGGTCATCTCCGATGAAGAACTTCAGGTCAGAGAGTACTCCCTTCACAATTGAGATGCTGCGTGACTTGGATGGTTTAATCTTCATACGGGCCCAGCTGATGTTCTCCTCAAGTTTTCTGAGCAGTCTCCTGGTGCATGGGACAGTGGTGGTCAATGTTGTAATATCATCCATGTAGGCTCTGAGTGGAGGGAGGTGGAAACCAGAGTCGACTCGCTGTCCACCAGCAACCCATTTTGAGGATCTGATGATAACCTCCATTGCCATTATGAATGCCAACGGAGAAATGGTACATCCCGCCATTATACCTACATTCAGGCACTGCCATGAGGTGGTGAACTCTGAGGTGGTGAAGCAGAACTGCAGATCCTGGAAGTACGACTTCACCAGGGTTGTGATGGTGTCCGGTATGTGGAAAAATCTGAAGTCAGACCACAGGAGTTCATCGAGGAAGACTACATGGAGGTCCCTTTTCTCCACCTTGGCCATTTGGATCTGGTGCCAGATCATGCTGGAATGTTCCAAGCAGCCAAAGAACCCTGACATTTCTGCCTTCTGTACAGATGTATCGACGTACGCATTCCTTTGCAGGTAGTCGGCCATCCTCTGGGCAATGACCCTAAAGAAGATTTTACCCTCGACATTCAGCAAGGAGATTGGGCGGAATTGGCTGATGTTCACTGCATCCTTCTCCTTAGGGATCAGGACCCCGCCTGCCATACGCCACACTTTGGGTATTATCTTCTTTTGCCAAACTGTTCTCATAAGCCTCCAGTTGAACCTCAGGACGTCTGGTGTGTTCTTATACACTTTGTACGGGACTCCATTTGGCCCCGGGGCTGATGCTGTTCTTGCACGTCGAACTGTGTTTTCCACCTGATGTTCAATGGGTGGGATATCTGATGGGATGGCCAGATGTTCATGTCGCTTTGAGTCAAAGTTTGTTGTTCTCAGGTGCTCCTCTAGGTCTTTCTTTGTTGTTTTTAGAGCTCCACTTTTTTCCTTCGTGAAGAGACTTTTAAGGAACTTGAAGGGATCTTTATAGAGTCGAGTTCTAGTTTGTTCTTTCTTCCTTCTGCGTTTCCGTAGGTTCTCTGCTCTACGGAGGGATGCCAACAGAGTTTTGATGTCAGCCTGAAGTGCCTCTATGCCCTCCTTTTCCATTTCCGAGGCCTTCTTCCACTGTTTCTTAATCTGTCTCCTTTCTTGAACGAGGTGCTTGATTTCTTGTTGCCTCCTGGAAACTGGTGGGGTTGGAACCATTCTCCCGCCTTTTGCCTCTTGCACGCCAAAGGTTTCTGCCCCGTACTCATAGATGATGTCCCCCATCCTCTCCAACTTCTTCTCCACTGTGCCTCAAAGTTTCTCGAGGGTCAAGGTAAGGTCAGTATTCACTGTTTCCCACAACTTCTTGTCACTGGCGCCAGGCCACTTCACATACGGTCTGTGCCCTGGTAGTCTCCTCTCGACTGCAGGTCTGGGAGGCTGGGTGAGTTCCACTCCTGTTGTTGGTTCCACCTCAGTTCTTACTTCGATGCTTGAGTTTACGTCCTCCATGACAGTGGTACCTAAAAGGAAGCGATTCCCAAACCTTCCATAACAAAGCCATCACCTACAGAGAGATGAACCTGGAGAAGAGTCCCCTAAGCAAGCTGGTCCTGGGGCTCTGTTCACAAACACAAACACACCCCACAGAGCCCCAGGACAGCAGCACAATTAGACCCAACCAAATCATGAGAAAACAAAAAGAAAATGACTTGACATATTGGAAAGAATTAACAAAAAAACAGAGCAAACTAGAATGCTATTTGGCCCTAAACAGAGAGTACACAGTGGCAGAATACCTGACCACTGTGACTGACCCAAACTTAAGGAAAGCTTTGACTATGTACAGACTTAGTGAGCATAGTCTTGCTATTGAGAAAGGCCGCCGTAGGCAGACATGGCTCTCAAGAGAAGACAGGCTATGTGCTCACTGCCCACAAAATGGGGTGGAAACTGAGTTGCACTTCCTAACCTCCTGCCCAATGTATGACCATATTAGAGAGATATATTTCCCTCAGATTACACAGAACCACAAAGAATTCTAAAAACAAATCCAATTTTGATAAACTCCCATATCTACTGGGTGAAATTCCACAGTGTGCCATCACAGCAGCAGGATTTGTGACCTGTTGCCACAAGAAAAGGGCAACCAGTGAAGAACAAACACCAATGCAAATTCAACCCATATTTATGCTTATTTATTTTCCCTTGTGTACTTCAACCATTTGTACATTGTTACAAAACTGTATATATATATATATATATATATATATATATATATATATATATATATACAGTGCCTTGCGAAAGTATTCGGCCCCCTTGAACTTTGCGACCTTTTGCCACATTTCAGGCTTCAAACATAAAGATATAAAACTGTATTTTTTTGTGAAGAATCAACAACAAGTGGGACACAATCATGAAGAGGAACGACATTTATTGGATATTTCAAACTTTTTTAACAAATCAAAAACGGAAAAATTGGGCGTGCAAAATGATTCAGCCCCTTTACTTTCAGTGCAGCAAACTCTCTCCAGAAGTTCAGTGAGGATCTCTGAATGATCCAATGTTGACCTAAATGACTAATGATGATAAATACAATCCACCTGTGTGTAATTAAGTCTCCGTATAAATGCACCTGCACTGTGATAGTCTCAGAGGTCCGTTAAAAGCGCAGAGAGCATCATGAAGAACAAGGAACACACCAGGCAGGTCCGAGATACTGTTGTGAAGAAGTTTAAAGCCAGATTTGGATACAAAAAGATTTCCCAAGCTTTAAACATCCCAAGGAGCACTGTGCAAGTGATAATATTGAAATGGAAGGAGTATCAGACCACTGCAAATCTACCAAGACCTGGCCATCCCTCTAAACTTTCAGCTCATACAAGGAGAAGACTGATCAGAGATGCAGCCAAGAGGCCCATGATCACTCTGGATGAACTGCAGAGATCTACAGCTGAGGTGGGAGACTCTGTCCATAGGGCAACAATCAGTCGTATATTGCACAAATCTGGCCTTTATGGAAGAGTGGCAAGAAGAAAGCCATTTCTTAAAGATATCCATAAAAAGTGTTGTTTAAAGTTTGCCACAAGACACCTGGGAGACACACCAAACATGTGGAAGAAGGTGCTCTGGTCAGATGAAACCAAAATTGAACTTTTTGGCAACAATGCAAAATGTTATGTTTGGCGTAAAAGCAACACAGCTGAACACACCATCCCCACTGTCAAACATGGTGGTGGCAGCATCATTGTTTGGGCCTGCTTTTCTTCAGCAGGGACAGGGAAGATGGTTAAAATTGATGGGAAGATGGATGGAGCCAAATACAGGACCATTCTGGAAGAAAACCTGATGGAGTCTGCAAAAGACCTGAGACTGGGACGGAGATTTGTCTTCCAACAAGACAATGATCCAAAACATAAAGCAACATCTACAATGGAATGGTTCAAAAATAAACATATCCAGGTGTTAGAATGGCCAAGTCAAAGTCCAGACCTGAATCCAATCGAGAATCTACGGAAAGAACTGAAAACTGCTGTTCACAAATGCTCTCCATCCAACCTCACTGAGCTCGAGCTGTTTTGCAAGGAGGAATGGGAAAAAATGTCAGTCTCTCGATGTGCAAAACTGATAGAGACATACCCCAAGCGACTTACAGCTGTAATCGCAGCAAAAGGTGGCGCTACAAAGTATTAACTTAAGGGGGCTGAATAATTTTGCACGCCCAATTTTTCAATTTTTGATTTGTTAAAAAAGTTTGAAATATTGAATAAATGTCGTTCCACTTCATGATTGTTTTGTTGTTGTTGATTCTTCACAAAAAAATACAGTTTTATATCTTTATGTTTGAAGCCTGAAATGTGGCAAAAGGTCGCAAAGTTCAAGGGGGCCGAATACTTTCGCAAGGCACTGTATATATATATATATATATATATATATAAACTATGACATTTGTAATGTCTTTATTGTTTTGAAACTTCTGTATGTGTAATGTTTACTGTAAATTTGTATTGTTTATTTCACTTTTGTATATTATCTACCTCACTTGCTTTGGCAATGTTAACACATGTTTCCCATGCCAATAAAGCCCCTTGAATTGAATTTAATTTAATTGAGACCTCCGAGCATGGTGAGTCTGGGTCAGACTCAGTTTCTATTTATACTCCAGACTACACGTGAGTTGCAGCAATGTTTGCCATCACGCACACACGCACACGCACGCACGCACGCATGCACGCACACACACACACACACACACACACACAGAGAGCAGCAGTGCTAGTCACTTACTGTGCTATCTGTCACACTCAATCTCTCCCAGTGTGTGTGTGTGTGTGTGCGTACGTACGTGCGTGTGTCCGTGTGCGTGTGTTTGTATGTGTGTGTGTGCTTGTGTCACACTCAATCTCTCCCAGCCAAGGCCTCTCAGCTTCGTGACAGAATATCTTTGTGACAAGTTAACATAGAGACTAGTGTTAATACTGTATGGCAGTGAGACATGACAGAATATCTTTGTGACAAGTTAACATAGAGACTAGTGTTAATACTGTATGGCAGTGAGACATGACAAGGTGGTTGAACGCCCCAAAAATTTGCATTCTGGTTGTGCAGAACAGTGTTAACTCCAATGGACAAGTGCTTAGCTTTTTTATTTATGTGCAAATCAAACCCCCTTGTAAGGAAAATATAATTGATTTTCTATTCATATATGTTCACTGTAGGTCCCAGTACTCCTAGTAAGGTAACAACAGTGATAGTGGTGGTAGTGGTAATATGTTCTACCACACTTGACTTGCTAATCAGTGAGGCTGACTGTTCCACATAGGTAGCTATAGGTCGCTAGGTAGTGAGGAGTGGTGATTGCTGCTGATTGAGGCTCCCTGGTGGATAGGAACACAAATCTGTCAGACTCAGATAAAAGCCTGTTTGGAGTAGCTGGCTTCCCTGCCTGCAGCATCATCAAACAGCATCTGACTGCCACGCACGCACACACTCACGTACGCTCACACACACTCACACAAGCAACACACTTCATCTCTCTCTGTCTCTCTCTACTCCCTCTCTGGTTAGGTTTATTCTGTTGCCATGGTTACGCCCAGCTGGAGCCCACCGTTGTGTGAGGAACCTGTCAGGGCGTCTCTCTCAGATCACCTGATGTGGGTCGATCTCGCGTTGGCCTCGCTCACTACGCCGTCATTCAATTTGCCTTTGATTAAGTCTGTAACAATACTCGCTGTATGAAGTGTATACCACCACTGCAACTCTACATCTGTCTGTCTGTGTGTGTGTGTGTGTGTGTGTGTGTGTGTGTGTGTGTGTGTGTGTGTGTGTGTGTGTGTGTGTCTGTGGAAATGCATCTGGCTATTACGTCAGTGTATGCTCATAACTGCTCATGTAATTTGTCAGCTTTGCCTTTTCTGCTGAGGACCCCTCGGAGGGTCGGAAAGGACATACAGTGCCTTGTGTAAGTCTACACACCCCTTGCACAGTCTTCAAATGTTACTGCCCTGCTACAATATATCCATGGGGTGTCCGGCATTGCCATCAGCCGTTGAGGAAATGCTTCCTTTGAAATCAATGAAAGCTGCTTCAATGCCTGTGTTGAGCTCGCGTTGCGTTACGTCCAATGGCAGCTTCCAAGGTTAAATTCTCAATGGCTGACTTGCGCGTTCATTCTATCTTGTGAATTGAAATAATGAGAAATACAGTTTATTTTGGTTGCATATGGCCTCGACTATACACCACTGGTTATTGTACTAAGATGTGTGAAGTCAAGAATCTACTACTACTAGCTAGCTAGCTACATTGACTAGCTAGGTTCCCAATGTAAACAAAAGCAACTTGTGAAATTGGAGGATACTTTAGTACAACCACTACCAACAATTTAATGAGCACTGGACTAAAGCTATTGTACTTACACATAAACAATGAATATGGAACAGTATGAAAACTAGAATATAGACCTCTTCCCCTCTCCTCTCCACTCTTCTCCTCTCATCTCTACTCTTCCCCTCTCCACTCTTCTCCTCTCATCTCTACTCTTCCCCTCTCCACTCTTTTCCTCTCATCTCTACGCTTCCCCTCTCCTCTCCGCTCTTCCCCTCTCCTCTCTGCTCTTCTCCTCTCCTCTCCACTCTTCTCCTCTCATCTCTACTCTTCCCCTCTCCACTATTCCCCTCTCCTCTCCGCTCTTCTCCTCTCCACTCTTCCCCTCTCATTTCCACTCTTCCCCTCTCCTCTCCACTCTTCCCCTCTCCTCTCCACTCTTCTCCTCTCATCTCTACTCTTCCCCTCTCCGCTCTTCCCTTCTCCTCTCCGCTCTTCCCCTCTCCTCTCCACTCTTCCCCTCTCATTTCCACTCTTCCCCTCTCCTCTCCGCTCTTCCCCTCTCCTCTCCACTCTTCCCCTCTCATTTCCACTCTTCCCCTCTCCTCTCCGCTCTTCCCCTCTCCTCTCCGCTCTTCCCCTCTCCTCTCCGCTCTTCCCCTCTCCGCTCTTCCCCTCTCCTCTCCGCTCTTCCCCTCTCCTCTCCGCTCTTCCTCTCTCCTCTCCGCTCTTCCCCTCTCCTCTCCACTCTTCCCCTCTCCGCTCTTCCCCTCTCCTCTCCGCTCTTCCCCTCTCCGCTTTTCCCCTCTCCGCTCTTCCCCTCTCCTCTCCGCTCTTCCCCTCTCCTCTCCGCTCTTCCCCTCTCCTCTCCGCTCTTCCCCTCTCCTCTCCGCTCTTCCTCTCTCCTCTCCACTCTTCCCCTCTCATCCCCTCTCATCCCCGCTCTTCCCCTCTGCTCTCCGCTCTTCCCCTCTCATCCCCGCTCTTCCCCTCTCTCTCCGCCCTTCCCCTCTCCTCTCCGCTCTTCCCCTCTCCTCTCCACTCTTCCCCTCTCCTCTCCGCTCTTCCCCTCTCCTCTCCACTCTTCCCCTCTCCTCTCCGCTCTTCCCCTCCTCTCCACTCTTCCCCTCTCTTCTCTGCTCTTCCCCTCTCTTCTCCGCTCTTCCCCTCTCCTCTCCACTCTTCCCCTCTCTTCTCTGCTCTTCCCCTCTCCTCTCCGCTCTTCCCCTCTCATTTCCACTCTTCCCCTCTCCTCTCCACTCTTCCCCTCTCTTCTCTGCTCTTCCCCTCTCCTCTCCGCTCTTCCCCTCTCCTCTCCACTCTTCCCCTCTCCTCTCCACTCTTCCCCTCTCATTTCCACTCTTCCCCTCTCCTCTCCACTCTTCCCCTCTCCTCTCCACTCTTCCCCTCTGCTCTCCGCTCTTCCCCTCTCCTCTCCGCTCTTCCCCTCTTCTCTCAAGCAACGCAATGTGTATAGTGGAACTGAAGAGTTAAAATCACATCTTAAAATGGATTACATTTGTTTCCACTGATGTACACAACCTATTCCATAGTTCCAAAGTGAAAGAAAAGTGATAGAATATTACCAAATTAAGAAATAACAAAAACCCAACCCAGAGATTAATACTTGGTGAAAGCACCTTTGGCAGCCATTAGAGCTGTGAAACACTTGGAATAAGATTCTATCAACTTTGCACAATTCAGAAGACAGATGCAGGGTTTCCTTTAACTTTTTATTTGGGCTCTGCTCCTTTCCCCAGTCCCTGCCGGTGACAAGCATACCCATAACATGATGCTGCCACCACAATACTTGAAAATACAAAGGGGTCAACAACACTGTATTCACTCCACATTACTGACCTGTATGACGAAGTGAAAAGAATAAAGCCTGTTTTTAAAAAATCCACTCCAAATGACCCATTCGGTTTTCAACAAGGCTGTCAGCTAATACTGCAAGACACAGCACAGCAACGAAATGCACTTTTTAACCTAAATGAAAAACTACAGGCTTGAGTTAAATCCAGGACAACAGTACAACAGGACAACAAAACACAAAGTATCATGTTATGGATATGCCGGTCACTGGGGAGTTTGCTAAATAAATAGAAAATAGAAAGGAACAAAGCCCAGGTAAAAAGTTACAGGAAAATCTGCCTCAGTCTTCTGAAACGCTAAGCCTGAGATGGATGTGTATTTTTTAAACACACTAGAATGGCTCTCCAATAGATGTTGTGTGTTCCTGAGTGGTCCAGCCTCAGTCCTAACTTACATTTCCTTGAAAATCAGAGACAATGTTTGAATATTGCTCTCCATCAATGACTCCCACCCAAATGTATTGAGCTTGAGCTATTTGGACAAAAACTATTGATACCTGTTTCCCTAAGAGTTGTGCAAAGTTGGTAGAATCTCATTCAAAATGATTCACAGCTGTAATGGCTGGGTGTGAAGATGTACACAATCAATACATAATTATATATATATATTTTTTATTAATTTGGAAATGTTTCTATAATTTTTCTCTAACTTTGAAAATGTGGAGTAGGTTGTGTACATCATTAAGAACAAATCTAATGTATTCTCTTTTGAAATGTAATTTTAAAGCAGCAAAATGTGAAGACTGTGCAAGGGGTGTGTCGGCTTTCACTGGTGACTGTAAATACCTATCTCTTATCCCATTTCCAATCCTCTGTAAAAAAAGACTGGAGTCAAGGCAGCATGTTGTCAGTGGTGGATTGGTGGATGGGGTAAATTATAGGTAGGACTCAGCATTGATTTGCAACCCACTTAGCTGCTGCATTTTCCTGGAGATGTTTTGTGAGGATCGGCAGGAAACTATTATCTTTTGTTCAGGTGTTTTGCTTTTCACACAATACCAACCATGGACAAAAAAACGTAGCTAATCTGTTTAGTCGGAAGGGAGTCCAATTTGGCAAGGTCCCACTGCTAGAAACCCTAGTTTAGGGTTAGGAGGGGAACATATACACTGACAGACACTATATGGATTCCACAGGGAGGTGGGTGGTAAGGAGACTCTTGAATGTAGATTTGCATTTCATTTGTTTCTGGGTATTTGGTTGCTGTTCCATGTGAATGGGCTGGATGGGGAATGGAAATTGTGTCACCAGAGAGGTGACGAGAAAATAGATACAATTGGTGGATGGATATATATACTGTAGGTGGAGAGAATGAGAGATGGCGCGATCAGGAAACTGCGGAGAGAGAGAAGAATCGTAAAGGAGAGCAGCAAAATAGGACAGGAGGCAGAGGAGAGAATGATTGAGAGAATGAAGATAGAGAATAGGATGAGATGAGGAGACATGTTAGCTACATGTTAGCTACAAACCAGGTGGGGAAATAGATAGATAGAAGAGAGGAGAAAAGATACAGACAGTAAGGGAAACATGAGAAAATGAGATGAGAGAGAAAGGGACACAGGGGAAACAAAGTATATGGCAATGATAAAGATCAATCACACATACAGTAGGCTACTTAACTTGGCTAGCTGAAGAACATGGCAATGATAAAGATCAATCACACATACAGTAGGTTACTTAACTTGGCTAGCTGAAGAACATGGCAATGATAAAGATCAATCACACATACAGTAGGCTACTTAACTTGGCTAGCTGAAGAACATGGCAATGATATGAGCATGACAGTGATGCTTGGCCACAGATACAGTAAAGTACTTCGCTTGGCTAGCTCAGACGATCTCTACTCCCACTAAGCTTCTCCTGCAGGCTGGTTTAGATCTCATCAGGGCCTAAATTCAAAAAGCGTCTCAGAGTCGGATTACTGCTGATATCCAGGTTGGCTTCAACTTCAAATACTGCTATAGAGCTGTAGATTAGCTACATAGCAGACACTCAGACAAAACCCAGAGCTTAAGACATATAGGGTCTGTTCCAATATGCACACTAGCATGCCACTTGAGTGATGAAGTAAGTAGTAAGTAGTGGGTAAGTATGGATATTGGAACACAGCCGTAGGGAAGCATCACGTCTTACTTCACATACTGTATCTCTTCCTAGTAGATCTAGCCCCTTATTAAATGAGGTTACCCAGAGGCAGACATAATATCCACACAGCTACAGTTATTATCACAGCCCATGTTGCTGGTTCTGGACTCCCTTTCTTTCTTTCTTTCTTTCTTTCTTTCTTTCTTTCTTTCTTTCTTTCTTTCTTTCTTTCTCTCTCTCTCTCTCGCTATCTCTCTCTCTCTCTCGCTCTCTCTCTCGCTCTCTCTCTCGCTCTCTCTCGCTCTCTCTCGCGCTCTCTCTCTCTCCATCTCCCTTTCTCTCTCTCTCTCTCTCTCTCTCTCTCTCTCTCTCTCTCTCTCTCTCTCTCCCTCCATCTCCCTTTCTCTCTCTCTCTCTCTCTCTCTCTCTCTCTCTCTCTCTCTCTCTCTCCCTCCATCTCCCTTTCTCTTAACCATAATATTCACACAGCTATAATCACTGCCCCTGGTACTGTTTATAGGATCATGGTTTATAAGGAGGTTAAGCAGGCATGACTCTGTCTCCTCCCTCTCTCTCTCCTCTCCCTCTCTAGATTTCTCCAATTCTCTCT
Source organism: Oncorhynchus mykiss (assembly GCF_057628025.1). Classification (NCBI taxonomy): domain Eukaryota; kingdom Metazoa; phylum Chordata; class Actinopteri; order Salmoniformes; family Salmonidae; genus Oncorhynchus; species Oncorhynchus mykiss. The sequence continues at coordinate 56,852,301 of NC_143039.1, read as the reverse complement.
CTCTCTCTCGCTCTCTCTCTCTCTTTCTCTCTCTCCCCCCCGTTTTGGTACTCTTCCAGATCTACATTATCTGCCAAATTACTCTGCCAAATCTCCCTCTCCCGTCTCCTTCTCTCTCCTTCAGCCTCCTGGCTAGATCTCAGGGTTTCATATTTGGAGGCCTTGTGATCAATACAGCGTGTTGGTGATTGGGTTGCCACGCGTGATACATTTCTGTAACCTTGGTGATGGTTTGGTGTGGAGTCTCTGGCTGAAACCCTCCCTGTATTTTGGCTCATTGAGAGAAAGGAAAAGGAGAGGAGAGAGGGCAGAGGAGAGAAGAGGATGGGATGGGGAGGAGGATGGGGAGGAGAGAGGAAAGGAAGGAAAAGGATATGAGAGGAGTGGAGAGGAGAGGAGTGGAATGAGAGGAGTGTAGAGGAGAGGAGTGGAGTGGAGTGGAGTAGAGAGGAGAGGAGAGGCGGGGAGAGCTACTGATTGGCTATAGCTCTGAGTCACTTCACTGCTCCCTGCGCTCCTTATTCTGTCCTCCATCCCTCTCTTTTTACTTCTCGCTCAGGTGAAATAGTTTGGTGGTGATTTCAAATGATTGTGTTTTAAAAATGTGATAATTTCACCCTAAATGTTCTCTTGGGTGTTAATGTTTATCTCCCCTCTCTTTCTCCCTCTCTCCCTCTCTCTTTCCCCTGCTCTCCCTGTCTCTCTCTCTCCCTCTCTTTCCTTCCCATCTATCTCTACTCCAGAACTCCATCCGCCACAACCTGTCCCTCCACACTCGGTTCATCCGTGTCCAGAATGAGGGGACAGGGAAGAGTTCCTGGTGGATGCTGAACCCAGAGGGGGGGAAGATGGGTAAGGGACCCCGGCGACGCGCTGCTTCCATCGACTGCCCCAACGGCACCAAGATCCTGAAGAGTAAAGGACGAGCCAGGGGGAAGAGGACTGGAGCTGGGGCTGGGAGTGGAGCTGTTGGTCGGGGCAGGCGGCAGGGTTATGGTCTGGGTCAGGGGGCTCGGCCGGGGATGCATCAGGGGTCTCCAGAGCATGGTAGTCCTGCAGGGAAGGGAGGAGTAGGGGTGGGAGGAGAGGAGTACGATGCCTGGACGGATCTCCACTCCCGGACCTCCTCCTCAGCTTCGACGCTCAGCGGCTGCCTGTCTCCCATCCTGGCCGAGGCTGAGCCAGATGAGCCAGAGGAGGGAGGTCTGTCCTGCTCCACTTCCCCACGTCTCTATCCCAGCCCTACTTCCACTCGCTCCCCTGCCCTGGGCACTGGGGGGCACTGCCCTGGAACCTCAATGGAGCTACCCCAACTCACTGACCTGACTGGGGCTATCAGCCTGGATGAAGGCTACCCCCACCCCCAGAACCACCCTCAGACCCAGCCTCGTAATGGCTACCCCAGCCCCTACGGCTCCAGCCCCAAGGGGGAAGGCTCCTACTGCGGCCCCGTCTATGGTCAGCCATCCCTGGGCATGCTGCGGCTCCACGCCCCAATGCCCATGCAGACCATCCAGGAGAACAAGCCAGCCAGCTTCCAGCGCCCCCTGAGGGCCTACTCAGAGAACAATGCCCTGCAGAGCCTGCTGACCGGAGGGCCTGGAGGTCCTCAGTACTGCAGTAAGGACATGGTCACACTGGGAGGGCAAGGAGGGGAGTCACACACGCTCCTGACCCAGGTAACCAATCAGAGTCGCAGCAGCCACAATCATAGCCATAGCAACCATAATCATAATAACCATGAGCACGGACACAATCCAGGCCCACACAATGGTCACGGCTCAGTTCATGACCAGAACCCCAGCGGTCATCATCAGAATGGTCACCACAATCACGGTCACCCCAACCTGGACTACAACCATAGCCACAAACATCACCTCAGCCCAGGAACTGACTACAACCAGAGTCACAGCCACAAACTGAACCCAAGCCATGACCACACTCCCCGGTCCAATCAGGGTCACCACCACGGTCACCTCCAGGGTGGACCTAGACCTCCAGCCGTCCAGGCTCTTTCTCCCAGAGTCAACACAGATATCCTGCAGCCCTACAGCCTCAAAACCCCCACCCCAACCCCTAGCCACTATGGCCCCCTCACCCCCCATCTCCCCACCACCAATCCCCCGTCCCTGCCCCCCAACCCCGCCTCAGTTCTTGACATACCCCAGGACCCCTGCCTCCGCCTGGCCTCCGCCCCGGCCCCTCACCCCCACCCCCGCCACCAGCCCTACCCCGGTACCACCTACCACCAGGGTATAACCATGACCGACTCCTGGCATGGCTACTACCACCACACCCTCCACCCCTCCCAGAACTACCATGGACACCTCCACCACAGCACTCACCAACCCAACCGCATGGCTCCAGACCTGGATGTAAACGTAGACATTCTCCCCAGCAGCCTAGACTGTGACGTGGAGTCCATCCTCCTCAATGACTTTATGGACACAGAGGGGATGGGGATGGACTTCAACTTTGACGGCTCCCTGTCTCAAGGAGTGGGCATGGGCATGAGCATAGCGGCTTTCGCCGGAGCGCCCCAGGGACATCACAGTCAGAACTGGGTGCCTGGGTGAAGGGGATTGGTCGGGGAAGCCCAAGGGCCAATCAGGACACAGCAGAAAGGCTTTCACCCACAAGGCTGAGCTGCAGGGGTCAGAGGTCAGGGATCAGGGTCATAACGTACCCTTGGACTGACTGACTGATTGACTGTGATGCTTAATGCTACAAGACAAAATAACTGAATATGTATTGTCATGTTGTTTCCTGAGGGTCCCTTTACAATCTCTATTCTCTCTCTTCCTCTCTCTTTCTGTTCCTTCTTTCCTTTCTCTGATCCTCTTTCTGTGCTCTCTCTCTCATTCCCTCTGCACCCATTCTCTCTACTCCCTCTCCCCCTCTATCTCTGTCTCCCTCCGGTCGCTCCTGTGATGGAGTAGCACCACAGCACCCTCCCAGCTCTGTGTTATACCCCTGGTTCATGTCCTTCAGTTGGTCTGCTATACTGTATCACGCACTTTACATCCATCGCTGCAGTATAACAAAGACCGGGGGGGGGGGGGGGGGGGGGGAGTCATAGTTTGTGTTAAGTTGAATTTATGCAAACCACTTTATTATCCATCTCTTCTTATAAAAAAGAGGGAGGCGGTATCTTACTTGAGAACAGGATCAAACAACTGCATAATAAATAGGTTCAGCGGGTTGAGGTGATTGTTTTTCATATGGGTTGGATGGTAGGGAGGTCGGGGAATGGGTGGATGGAGGGAGGGATGAAGGAAGAGGGGGTTGGCTTCACCAGGGTCAGGGCGAGTTCTCCTTCTTCCCCAAGGATGGAAGGATGAAAGGAGGGAGGGATGGAGGGATGGAAGGATGGAGGAATTGAGGGATGGATTGGGGGTCAGGAGTTCTCCTTCTCCCTGGTGGTGTCGCCCATAATAGATGGATGGAGGGATAGACGAATAGAGGATAGATAGAGGATAGAGGGATGAGGATAAGCGTTGTTGGTTGGTTGCTATGTCCCCCAGTGTGGTCCAGGAGGACAGCCATCCATCAGACAGCCTCCATTTAAATGCACACAGCTAGGGCCTCCATTTAAATGCACAATCCCCTCTTTAATCTCTTTAAGCTACGGTGATGCATCACTATTGCAAATTTAATACGCCACTCTATGTTTCTCCCCCCTTCCATTCACCTCCATCTGGACACGCACGCACGCACACACACACACACACACACACACACACACACACACACACACACACACACACACACACACACACACACACACACACACACACACACACACACACCCACACACACACACACGCGCGCGCACACACTCCTCCATTCACCTCCGGACACACTGGTTTAATGTGTTTTGGCCAAAGTGATGAAAGTCACTGTGTACTAAATAGCGGAGGAAGGAGAAATGGAGCAATGGGGAGAGGAAAGGAGAAATGGAGCAATGGGGAGAGGAAAGGAGACATGGAGCAATGGGGAGAGGAAAGGAGACATGGAGCAATGGGGAGAGGAAAGGAGAAATGGAGCAATGGGGAGAGGAAAGGAGAAATGGAGCAATGAGGAGAGGAAAGGAGAAATGGAGCAATGAGGAGAGGAAAGGAGACATGGAGCAATGGGGAGAGGAAAGGAGAAATGGAGCAATGGGGAGAGGAAAGGAGAAATGGAGCAATCGGGAGAGGAAAGGAGAAATGGAGCAATGGGGAGAGGAAAGGAGAAATGGAGCAATGGGGAGAGGAAAGGAGAAATGGAGCAATGGGGAGAGGAAAGGAGACATGGAGCAATGGGGAGAGGAAAGGAGACATGGAGCAATGGGGAGAGGAAAGGAGACATGGAGCAATGGGGAGAGGAAAGGAGACATGGAGCAATGGGGAGAGGAAAGGAGACATGGAGCAATGGGGAGAGGAAAGGAGAAATGGAGCAATGGGGAGAGGAAAGGAGACATGGAGCAATGGGGAGAGGAAAGGAGACATGGAGCAATGGGGAGAGGAAAGGAGACATGGAGCAATGGGGAGAGGAAAGGAGACATGGAGCAATGGGGAGAGGAAAGGAGAAATGGAGCAATGGGGAGAGGAAAGGAGACATGGAGCAATGGGGAGAGGAAAGGAGACATGGTAATATTCCCTCTGTGCCTCTTCCTCTCCATTTGGTGGATTTATGTAGCTCTCCTCTTAATGAAATAAGGAGCTTTCTCCCTGCCTGCTCTGCTTCCTGAAGAGGATTCTCGTTCAACCCCAGCCTGGCTGCTTCCTCTAGCTGACCAACCACACAACACAACAGTTTACTCAATCTAGGGGTCATCCTAAATGGGTCCCTGTCCCCTACACACTGAGTGTACAACACATTAGGAACTCTTTCAAACCGCACCGGTTTGAGTGTGTCAAGAACTACAACGCTGCTCTGTTTTTCACACTCAACAGTTTCCCGTGTGTATCAAGAATGGTTCACCACCCAAAGGACATCCAGCCAACTTGACACAACTGTAGAAAGCATTGGAGTCAACATGACCAGCATCCCTGTGGAATGCTTATGATACACCTTGTAGAGTCCATGCCCAGATGAATTGAGGCTGTTCTGAGGGCAAAAGGGGGTGCAACTCAATATTAGGAAGGCGTTGATGTCCTCAGTCCTTATATCTCAGTACAGCCCCTCTTGTCCTATCCTCCGTTCCACCTCTCACACACAGCAGGGTAAAGCATGGAATGTTTTACACTAGTGGATTGGCACACTGATTAACACATTCAACAAGATAACAATTATTTAGTGCTATCTCCCCTTCACAGAAACTCTCCTCCTATCCTCCCCCTCCCTCTCTCTCTCTCTCTCTCTCTCTCTCGCGCTCGCTCTCTCTCTCCCTCTTTCTCTCTCCCTGTCACATTCCTTCATTCCCTCCATCCCATTCACCACCCCCCCCTCTGTATCTCTCTCTCTCTTTCTCTCCCTCTCTCTCATCCTATCACATACTCTCATCCAGAGGTTAGACAGAGGGGAAACAACATTAATTCCCTGGCTAAAGAGATAAATGATTTATGATTTATTTATGCAAGTGTTGGTGTTTTCTCATCTCATCTCCCTGGCACCAAGTCATAATTCTCTCTCTTCAGAAAGCACAAGGGAGATTTTAGAGAGGTTTTGTGCGTCCAGTAACAGGGGGGAAAAGCCAGGCTATTAGTGCTTGAACAACAAGGTCCTCCTGGTCCCAGTTCACATTGTATTAACAGTACAAAGAACATAGGAATTGGCTGGCTATACAGCACAAACAGATCTGGGATCAGACCAGTCCTCTGCCACTCCACCCTTCAGATTCCTACAGTATCTGTTGTCTGTAGTCGAGCTTTACTTTGCTGTTGTCTGTTTTCTTGTGGCTGTCCTGTTCTGTGATCGTCAGTGAGGTCCTTTGTCTTGATAGGGTGCTTTGTGTTTGCAGCATTTTTATTCCAGGAGGGAGACAGGGGTGGGGGGGGGAGAGAGAGAGAGAGCGTGAGAGAGAGAGAGAGAGGCTAGAAGGGAGGTAAAGGGACAAGGAGAGATAGGTAGAGAGACCAGGGAGGTTAGAAGGGAGAGAGAGAAGGAGTAAGAGAGGGAGGCAGACTGTGAGACAGTGATATTTTCCAGCCGAGTAGCTTCCTGTAGAACTGGCCTTTTGAATCAGGCCAAATGTCAAGTGCTACTCTGCCGGCACCAACACGCTCAGATCAGATAACTATCCCTCTGCTCTGATCAAAGAGGAACAACGACGGGTATCTTCACAGGGTTTTCTCTTCCGTTCGTTGTTCCTTTCTTTCCTTTTGACTTGAGATGGCATATTTTTGTAACCCGACTGTAATTTCGTGTCTGGCCCCAGCGTGCACTAGCTTGTGTGTTGAGCATCTCATGAGTGTGTGTGTGTGTGTGAAGCACACATGATGATGTACAAGATGATGTACAGAATTGATGATGGAAACCCCTTGCCCTGTAATATCACTTGTCCTGGTCTTCTTCCAACCAGGTCACCCATGATACAAGTCAGTATTTGACGTCCAACCATGTCTGAGGACATCTGGAGATGACTTGGAAACCGGCCTCTAGGGGCAACAGTGAGAGCTGGTACCTTCAGCCAGGTTTTGGTTGTGAACGAGGATGGTGGATGGGTGTAAGCATCTGCCTCTGAGTCTAAAGGTTGCAAGTTCAAACCCAGTGCTAGAAAGTTGTTTTTGACATTTTTGTGTCAAGCTTTTCCCAAACCTTAACCCTTACCTTAACCATTTGGCGTTCATGCCTAACCTTAGCCCTAACCTTAAAAATTCTGAGTTAATGCCTAAAATTATCTTTAAACACGTCCAAATGTAACATTTGCAACAACTTCCAAATTTGTCGTTTGAGAAACATGGATGAACGTCTAATTCTGTCGTGAGACTGTGAGAGCTAGTTGCTCCTTCATGCCCGGTGAGGTACAACATACATACATACATACATAATATATACAGGTTATATTTGTTGGTTGAGAAGATGGGTTCTGTGCTGTGGCCCTTTGACTCCCTCAGTCCCTCATTATCTTTATTACAGAGACATGATGATGCTTCTATTACAATCTGATTCTGTACATAATCTATATTGGAGAAAAAATTGTATTATAATTTTTTGGGACAAGCAAAATATCAATTTCTTTTCTAAAATGATGTGTCTGATCATCTGTGACTGTAAAATAAAACAAAAGAGAAGATAGACTTGTTTTGTTCCTGTTTATTTGTGTGTGCACATGTGCACGTGTAAGCCTGCCTGTGTGTGTGCGCGTGTGTACATGCATGCATGAGTGTGTCTCCGCTCATTCATTCAGTTGTGTGTGTTCCTTCATAGACACACTGCTGTGCATTAGATGTGCCAGCCAACCCAACGGCAGTACACCCCCTGTCATTATTACCATACTATAGCAGTAACTCCTGACACATCACAGCAGTAAAGTGGGCTCTCTTGGTGTGTATGTGGGGGTGTGTCGGTAGGGGGCAAGAGAAATGGAGGGATATGTGAGTGGGTGGGAGTGAAATGGCTATCATAGGTGATTTTTGTGGGATAAACTCTCATAACATCCATAAACACAAACACACACACATAAACATATTAGCTCACGAACATAATAAAAAACAGACCAAATGAGTCGTGTGTGTGGTGCACGCTAGCAGGTGCGTTGTGTGTGTGTACCAGCCATAAACTGGTGTGAAAGTGCTGACGCTCAGAGAGACATATTCTTGGAGCTGAGAGATCCCCTGCAGGCCTAGTAACCTTGAGCTCCATCCCCCAGCCACGGTAAACCAAGTCAGGCATACCAGACAGACAGTGTGTCCCCGTCCACAGCCCCATCCTCATGGACACACAGCCCCACTGGAGCCCAGCAGGGGGGCCCTAGCCTCTGGCCTGACTACAACCTGCCCTGAGACCCCCCCAGTGTGTGAGCGTGCTACTGGCGTAACCTGTCCACTGTGTGATAAGAGAGAGAGAGAGTGAAAGAAAGAAAGAAAGAGGGAGAGACAGAGAGAGAGAGAGAGAGAGAGAAAGAGAGAGAGAAAGAGAGAGAGAGAGAGTAGGATAGAGAGAGAGAGAGAGAGTGGGATAGAGAGAGAGAGAGAGAGAGAGAGAGAGAGAGTAGGATAGAGAGAGAGAGAGAGAGTGGGATAGAGAGAGAGAGAGAGAGAGAGAGAGAGAGAGAGAGAGAGAGAGAGAGACCAGTCTTCACTCGCTCCATTCATCTATATTTCACAGCATTGTCAATTAGTGTCTAAGTGTGGTTGGAGAGAGATATAGAGCAAGAGAGAGAAAGAGAGATTGATAGAAAGAGACAGAAAATTAGACATGTCTCTGTGGGCTGTCTGCTCCAGGTCACCGTGTCCTGGTGATGTCCTCTCTCTGTTCCCTTTCTACCCCAGCCAGCGGAATCCTGCCTGGGCAGATCTGAGGCAGGGAGGAGGTCCTAATACCGGAGAGGGGAGTCCTATATCTGGACCACAATACTGTCTGGGTAGGGGTAGGGGAGGACAGGGAGACTGGGGGAGGATAAAGGGAGAGCAGAGACAGGGGGGACTCTGGAGTGTCAAAGGATAGAGAATAGAGGAGGGGGAGACTGGAGCATCAAAGGATAGAGAATAGAGGAGGGGGGAGACTGGAGTATCAGAGGATAGAGAATAGAGGAGGGGGAGACTGGAGCATCAAAGGATAGAGAATAGAGGAGGGGGAGACTGGAGTATCAGAGGATAGAGCATAGAGGAGGGACTTTCCTGCAGTTTGGAACAGCTGTGATCTGCAGTCGCCTGGTTCTCCAGGGGAACCAGTCTGCAGAGAGGAGACATGAGGCCCCAGGCATAACCCCAGGCTATTCACAGCAGCCATATGCCCAGCTAGGGAGGAGTACAGACTATGGATGAGGCCCTATGTTACCGTATGACTGGGAATCAATGGCTGGAGTGTTGAGAGGAGACAGAGACCAGAGAGGAACTGAGGAGTGTTGTGTTATGTGATTAGGGTTAGGAAGCAGAGAGGGAACGAGAAGGCTACTGTTGTGTTGTCGGTGACCCGATCAGGCCAGGTCAAACCGAGGCTATATTAGAGATGCCCCCCCGAGCACCAAGACATACAACTATGATGTCAAACATCTCCATGGTCTGATAGACCCGACCGTACATGAAAGCAGAACCAGCTACTGTAGCTGCAGGGGAAACGAAACGCCAAGCAAAGTGACGGGTAGAGTAGGAAATGAATGAACGTTCTGAAGCAGAGCTGTACCTGCCTCTGGGAGAAGGAAGGATAGAAGGGAGGAGAGGGGCTCATTGAAATTGTGGGTCTGCCTCTCCGTGACCAGCCAGCCAGACAGGCGGGCAGGCGGTGGACCTGTGGCAGTTAGATGCATATGAAAGTGTAATGAGATTGCCTTGCATAGAACCATCGTCTCTCTCTCTTCCAGGCGAGCTGGACCAGGATGGTGAGGCAGAGTGTGGTATGATGTCACTGACACCTGGGGAATAGCAGAGCAGAGTGGCCTGGTGAACGATACAGAGCCGGAGGACAAGCAGTGTGTGTGTGTGTGTGTGTGTGTGTGTGTGTGTGTGTGTGTGTGTGTGTGTGTGTGTGTGTGTGTGTGTGTGTGTGTGTGTGTGTGTGTGTGTGTGTGTGTGTGTGTGTGTGTGTGTGTGTGTGTGCGTGTGTATGTGTGTCGGAGCAGTGGTGATGGGAGGACAACGCTTATGCTACACACTGATTTGTTCTGATGGACACAATCTGCCCCGTTGGCCTATCTAGCGTACCTACTTCCTCGCTCCCTGTCTCAGACTCGGCCTGGTTGTGCATATTCAATATAGTTTGGACAGTATTTTTTCAGTTTTGATTGAACAAAAAAACGTCCTTCAAAAGAGAACAACCACCTCATGTTAGTGAAGGTGTAGGCAGAATGGTCATAGATTTACTACTTCATGTGTGATGTGTTTTAATCGTACTCATCTTCAGAGCCAAAACATTCTCTGGTATACCGTGTGTTCTGCTACTACCTGCCCCAGGGACTCAGATAAACATCCCTTTATTACAACGCCCACCTCTACCAGCTAAGCTGGGATAACTGCTTGTTTGATTACACACCTTTTTTGGTCTGAGACCAGTTCATTCAGTTAGTTGAGATGGACCTAAGGGAGCTGTAGTTCTGGATAGTGATGTGATGTTGTACTGTTGTAGTCAACGCGTCAGGTTAAAACAGAATGATAAAAAAATAACAATGAACCTAGTGCTAGTAGCCTCCCCTTAAAGTGAATTATTACATTTTAAGAAGTAGGCATTGGTCTGAAAACAAAAAAGAAAGGAAATTTAAGAGTACCGCAAAGCCTTCTCCACCTATGCTCTACCAAGGTTTTCCAGCACACAACTTTGACCTACTACTGTAGCTATGTTTGTTGATCGTATGCAGGTTGCTTGGGATTCATACAAGTTAAATACAAGTTAAAGTATTGGATTCTTCACACACCACACTATTCCCATTCCACAAAAAAATATATACAGTACCAGTCAAAAGTTTGGACACACCTACTCATTTTTTAAATTATTTTTTTTTATTTCACCTTTATTTAACCAGGTAGGTTAGTTGAGAACAAGTTCTCATTTGCAACTGTGACCTGGCCAAGATAAAGCATAGCAGTATGAGCAGACAACACAGAGTTACACATGGAGTAAACAATTAACAAGTCAATAACACAGTAGAAAACAAAGGGGGAGTCTATATACAATGTGTGCAAAAGGCATGAGGTAGGCGAATAATTACAATTTTGCAGATTAACACTGGAGTGATAAATGATCAGATGGTCATGTACAGGTAGAGATATTGGTGTGCAAAAGAGCAGAAAAGTAAATAAATAAAAACAGTATGGGGATGAGGTAGGTGAAAATGGGTGGGCTATTTACCAATAGACTATGTACAGCTGCAGCGATCGGTTAGCTGCTCAGATAGCTGATGTTTGAAGTTGGTGAGGGAGATAAAAGTCTCCAACTTCAGCGATTTTTGCAATTCGTTCCAGTCACAGTGTAACGGTCTGAGTGAAGTGGGTGAGGAGTCAGGCGCAGGAAGCAGAGAGTTCAGGGGAGTGCTATTTTAATGCACTGAATAAACGCTGAACATAAGCCAACCCTCACAAAAACACAGGGCGTACTGAACAAACAAATGCCCCAAACAGGGGGACTTAAACTGTCCAGGGAAAAACCCACAAAATGGGAAACCACAAAACCCAATAGACGTGCACACAAGTACACCAAACAGACGATCACAATAATTAATCCCGCACAAGGAACCCTGCGGGCCGGCTGACTAATAAAGCCTACTACCTAACTCAAAACAGGTGCACACAATCAACACATAAGGAGGGGGAGGAAATAATCAGTAGCAGCTAGTAGGCCGGCGACGACGACCGCCGAGCGCCACCCGAACGGGAAGGGGAGTGTCCTTCGGTCGGAGTCGTGACAGTACCCCCCCCTTGACGCGTGGCTCCCGCAGCGCGCCGACACCGGCCTCGAGGTCGACCCGGAGGACGAGGCGCAGGGCGATCCGGATGGAGGCGATGGAAATCCCTCAACATTGACGGATCCAAAATGTCCCTGGTGGGTACCCAGCACCTCTCCTCCGGACCGTACCCCTCCCAGTCCACGAGGTACTGCAGGCCCCTCACCCGGCGTCTCGAGTCCAGAATGGCCCGTATCGTATACGCCGGGGACCCCTCGATGTCCAGAGGGGGAGGAGGGACCTCCAGCACCTCACCGTCCTGTAGGGGACCAGCTACCACCGGCCTGAGGAGAGACACATGAAACGAGGGGTTAATACGATAATAGGAAGGGAGTTGTAATCGATAACACACCTCGTTTATTCTCCTCAGGACTTTGAACGGCCCTACACACTGCGGCCCAAGCTTCCGGCAGGGCACGCGGAGGGGTAGGTTTCGGGTCGAGAGCCAGACCCTGTCCCCTGGTACAAACACGGGGGCCTCACTGCGGTGGCGGTCAGCACTCCTTTTCTGCCGTCCACTAGCCTGTTGAAGGGATTCCTGGACGGCCCTCCAGGTTTCTTTGGAGCGCTGCACCCATTCCTCCACCGCAGGAGCCTCGGTCTGGCTCGGATGCCACGGTGCCAGGACCGGCTGGTACCCCAACACACACTGAAAGGGGGACACATTAGTAGAGGAGTGGCGTAATGAGTTCTGGGCCATTTCCGCCCAGGGGATGTATCTCGCCCACTCCCCTGGCCGGTCCTGGCAGTACGACCGCAGAAACCTACCCACCTCCTGGTTTACTCTCTCCACCTGCCCATTACTTTCAGGGTGATAACCGGAGGTCAGGCTGACCGAGATCCCCAGACGCTCCATGAACGCCCTCCATACTCGGGACGTGAACTGGGGACCCCGATCAGAAACGATGTCCTCCGGCACCCCGACATGGGTGAATAATGCCTCCGCAGTCTGTAGGGCTGTTGGGATACCGGGCAACGGGAGGAGACGGCAGGACTTAGAGAACCGATCCACAATCACCAGAACCGTGGTGTTGCCCTGAGACAGGGGAAGGTCGGTCAGGAAATCTACGGATAGATGTGACCATGGCCGTTGTGGAACGGGGAGGGGTTGTAACTTCCCTCTAGGAAGGTGCCTAGGAGCCTTACTCTGGGCGCATACCGAACAGGAGGAGACATAAACCTTAACGTCCCTAGCCAAGGTAGGCCACCAATACCTCCCCCGAAGGCTCCCTACTGTCCTCCTCACCCCAGGGTGACCCGAGGAGGGTAGGACGTGAGCCCACCGAATCAGTTGGTCCCGAACACCAAGCGGCACGTACCTCCGCCCCGCCGGACACTGAGGAGGCGCTGGTTCAGCCCGTAACGCCCGCTCGATGTCCGAGTCCACCTCCCACACCACCGGTGCCATCAGCTTTGAGGCCGGAAGGATGGGAGTAGGTTCGGTGGACCTATCCTCCGTGTCGTAAAAGCGGGACAGTGCGTCCGCCTTCACGTTCTGGGAGCCTGGTCTATATGATAAAGTGAACCGGAATCGGGTGAAGAACATGGCCCATCTTGCCTGCCGCGGGTTCAGTCTCCTAGCTGCCCGAATATACTCCAGATTTTGGTGGTCGGTCCAGATGAGAAAGGGGTGCTTAGCCCCCTCAAGCCAGTGTCTCCACACCTTCAGAGCCCTGACCACCGCTAACAACTCCCGGTCCCCCACATCATAGTTACGCTCCGCTGGGCTGAGCTTACTCGAGAAGAAAGCGCAGGGGCGGAGTTTTGGTGGCGTACCCGAGCGCTGTGATAGCACGGCACCCACCCCAGCCTCGGACGCGTCCACCTCCACTATGAATGCTAGAGAGGGGTCCGGATGCGCCAACACAGGTGCATCCGTGAACAGCACCTTCAACCTGTTGAAAGCTCTGTCCACCTCTGCTGACCACTGCAACCGCACCGGGCCCCCCTTTAGCAGTGAGGTAATTGGAGCCGCTACCTGGCCAAAACCCCGGATAAACCTCCGGTAGTAGTTGGAAAAACCCAAAAACCGCTGCACCTCTTTTACCGTGGTTGGAGTCGGCCAATTACGCACGGCCTTACTGCGGTCACCCTCCATCTCCACCCCCGAGGTGGAAATGCGATAACCCAGAAAGGAGACGGCTCGTTTGGAGAACACACACTTCTCAGCCTTGACGTAGAGGTCATGCTCCAGCAGTCTACCAAGCACCTTGCGTACCAGAGACACATGCACGGCGTGAGTGGCTGAGTAGATCAGAATGTCATCGATATAAACAACCACTCCCTGCCCGTGCAGGTCCCTGAGAATATCGTCTACAAAGGATTGAAAAATGGCTGGAGCATTTTTTAACCCATACGGCATGACGCAGTACTCATAGTGGCCCGATGTGGTACTAAATGCGGTTTTCCACTCGTCTCCCTTCCGAATACGCACCAGGCTATACGCGCTCCTGAGATCCAATTTTGTGAAGAACTGCGCTCCCTGAAAGGATTCCACTGCCGTAGCAATGAGAGGTAGTGGGTAGCTGAACCCCACTGTGATGGCATTTAGACCTCTATAATCAATACAAGGACGCAAACCTCCCTCCTTTTTCTTCACAAAAAATAAACTCGAGGAGACGGGTGAAATGGAGGACCGAATGTACCCCTGTCCCAGAGACTCCGTGATATATGTCTCCATAGCCAACGTCTCCTCTTGGGACAATGGGTACACGTGACTCTTGGGAAGCGCAGCGTTTACCTGGAGATCTATCGCACAATCTCTTCCCGGTCGATGTGGTGGTAATTTAGTCGCCTTCTTTTTACTAAAAGCGATTGCCAAATCGGCATACTCGGGGGGAATGCACACTGTGGGACCCTGATCTGGACTTTCCACCGAGGTGGCACCGACGGAAACTCCCAGACACCTTCCAGAACACTCCTCTGACCACCCCTTGAGAACCCCCTGTCTCCACAAAATTTTAGGATTGTGCCGGGCCAGCCAGGGAATCCCCAACACCACTGGAAACGCAGGCGAATCAATAATATAGAGACTGATACGCTCCCTATGGTTCCCCTGCGTTACCATGTCCAGTGGGATTGTGGTCTCCCTGACCACCCCTGACCCTAATGGCCGGCTATCTAGGGAGTGCATGGGAAAGGGAGAATCTATCGGCACAAGCGGAACACCTAATTTAATAGCTAGTCCGCGATCCATAAAGTTCCCAGCTGCGCCTGAATCGACTAGCGCCCTATGCTGGGAAGAGGGGAAAAATTTAAGGAAAAAAATCAAGACAAACATGTGACCAACAGGGGGTTCTGGGTGAGTTTGGTGCTGACTCACCTGGGGTGATCGAGAAATGTTCCGCCTACCATCTCGACTCCCAGACGGACCCCCCCAGCACCGATCGGCCATGTGTCCTCTCCGACCACAGTTGGTGCAGAGGGAGCCTCCTCCTCCGGTACCCCTCGGCAAAGCCCCTCCCAACTCCATCGTAACAGGAGTGGAGGTGCTGGGTGGTGGAACACACAGGACCCTCTCCGAACGCCCGCGGGCAGCCAGCAGATTGTCCAGTCGGATGGACATGTCAATTAGCTCATCCAAGGAAAGAGCGGTGTCCCGACACGCTAGCTCCCTGCGGACGTCCTCCCGGAGACTACACCTGTAGTGGTCGATAAGGGCCCTGTCGTTCCACCCGGATCCTGCTGCCAAGGTACGGAACTCCAACGCGTAATCCTGGGCGCTCCTTTTCTCCTGCCGGAGATGGAATAGTCGTTCTCCCGCCGCTCGGCCATCTGGAGGATGGTCAAACACGGCGCGGAAACGGCGAGAAAACTCGGGGTAGTGCTCCTTCGCTGAGTCTGGGCCGTTCCAAACTGCATTTGCCCACTCCAGAGCACGACCCGTGAGGCAGGAGATGAGGACATTCACCCTCTCCGCTCCCGAGGGAGTAGGTCTGACGGTGGCCAGGTACAGTTCTAGCTGGAGTAAGAACCCCTGGCACCCTGCTGCCACTCCATCATAGACCCTTGGAAGCGTAAGACGGAGGGTGCTGGAGTCGGGAGATGGGGAGTCCTGAGGAGGGGGGGCCGAAGGTGGAGAGAGGGGGGCCGAAGGTGGAGAGAGGAGACCGCTTCTCTCCCATCGGTCCATTCTCTCCATCACCAGATCCATCGCCGTTCCGATCCGATGGAGAACGGTGGTGTGATGTAGAACCCTCTCTTCCATCGATGGGAGGGGAGTGGCTGTTGCTCCTGCTGACTCCATTCCAGGCGGTGCGGGATTCTGTAACGGTCTGAGTGAAGTGGGTGAGGAGTCAGGCGCAGGAAGCAGAGAGTTCAGGGGAGTGCTATTTTAATGCACTGAATAAACGCTGAACATAAGCCAACCCTCACAAAAACACAGGGCGTACTGAACAAACAAATGCCCCAAACAGGGGGACTTAAACTGTCCAGGGAAAAACCCACAAAATGGGAAACCACAAAACCCAATAGACGTGCACACAAGTACACCAAACAGACGATCACAATAATTAATCCCGCACAAGGAACCCTGCGGGCCGGCTGACTAATAAAGCCTACTACCTAACTCAAAACAGGTGCACACAATCAACACATAAGGAGGGGGAGGAAATAATCAGTAGCAGCTAGTAGGCCGGCCACGACGACCGCCGAGCGCCACCCGAACGGGAAGGGGAGTGTCCTTCGGTCGGAGTCGTGACACACAGGCAGCAGAGTACTGGAACGAAAGGCGGCCAAATGAGGTGTTGGCTTTAGGGATGATCAGTGAGATACACCTGCTGGAGCGCGTGCTACGGATGGGTGTTGCCATCGTGACCAGTGAGCTGAGATAAGGCGGAGCTTTATCTAGTATGGACTTGTAGATGACCTGGAGCCAGTGGGTCTGGCGACGAATATGTAGCGAGGGCCAGCCGACTAGAGCATACAAGTCGCAGTGGTGGGTGGTATAAGGTGCTTTAGTGACAAAACGGATGGCACTGTGATAGACTGCATCCAGTTTGCTGAGTAGAGTGTTGGAAGCCATTTTGTAGATGACATCGCCGAAGTCGAGGATCGGTAGGATAGTCAGTTTTACTAGGGTAAGCTTGGCGGCGTGAGTGAAGGAGGCTTTGTTGCGGAATAGAAAGCCGACTCTTGATTTGATTTTCGATTGGAGATGTTTGATATGAGTCTGGAAGGAGAGTTTGCAGTCTAGCCAGACACCTAGGTACTTATAGATGTCCACATATTCTAGGTCGGAACCATCCAGGGTGGTGATGCTAGGCGGGCATGCGGGTGCAGGCAGCAATCGGTTGAAAAGCATGCATTTGGTTTTACTAGCGTTTAAGAGCAGTCGGAGGCCACGGAAGGAGTGTTGTATGGCATTGAAGCTTGTTTGGAGGTTAGATAGCACAGTGTCCAATGACGGGCCGAAAGTATATAGAATGGTGTCGTCTGCGTAGAGGTGGATCAGGGAATCGCCCGCAGCAAGAGCAACATCATTGATGTATACAGAGAAAAGAGTCGGCCCGAGAATTGAACCCTGTGGCACCCCCATAGAGACTGCCAGAGGACCGGACAGCATGCCCTCCGATTTGACACACTGAACTCTGTCTGCAAAGTAATTGGTGAACCAGGCAAGGCAGTCATCCGAAAAACCGAGGCTACTGAGTCTGCCGATAAGAATATGGTGATTGACAGAGTCGAAAGCCTTGGCAAGGTCGATGAAGACGGCTGCACAGTACTGTCTTTTATCGATGGCGGTTATGATATCGTTTAGTACCTTGAGTGTGGCTGAAGTGCACCCGTGACCAGCTCGGAAACCAGATTGCACAGCGGAGAAGGTACAGTGGGATTCGAGATGGTCAGTGACCTGTTTGTTGACTTGGCTTTCGAAGACCTTAGATAGGCAGGGCAGGATGGATATAGGTCTGTAACAGTTTGGGTCCAGGGTGTCTCCCCCTTTGAAGAGGGGGATGACTGCGGCAGCTTTCCAATCCTTGGGGATCTCAGACGATATGAAAGAGAGGTTGAACAGGCTGGTAATGGGGGTTGCGACAATGGTGGCGGATAGTTTCAGAAATAGAGGGTCCAGATTGTCAAGCCCAGCTGATTTGTACGGGTCCAGGTTTTGCAGCTCTTTCAGAACATCTGCTATCTGGATTTGGGTAAAGGAGAACCTGGAGAGGCTTGGGCGAGGAGCAGCGGGGGGGGCGGGGCTGTTGGCCGAGGTTGAAGTATCCAGGCGGAAGGCATGGCCAGCCGTTGAGAAATGCTTATTGAAGTTTTCGATAATCATGGATTTATCGGTGGTGATTCAAGAGTTCTTCTTTATTTTTTACTATTTTCTACATTGTAGAATAATAGTAAAGATATAGAAACTATGAAATAACACATGGAATCATGTAGTAACCCAAAGAAATTGCTAAAAACCTTTTTACTTTGTCATTATGGGGCATTGTGTGTAGATTGATGAGGGGAAAAAACAATTTAATACATTTTAGAATACGTCTGAAACGTAACAAAATGTGGAAAAAGTCAAGGGGTCTGAATACTTTCTGAGTGCACTGTATGTGCCGCAGTCAGGTTGAGGTCCTTACTGCAGGGGTGGGGGGCATGGGGGTGGCAGAGGTTTGATCTTGGGGGGCCCACTGCATGTAGGGTGTGGCCAGGATTTGTTTGGGGGGGGGTCGTAGCTGGTTGGAGTGCGGGGGGGGGGGGGTGGCTTGGGATGCTGTGGTCTGGGTGTAGGTCTCGGCGTGGGTTCTCTCGGTGCAGGTCCTTCAGGAGGGTGTTTCGCAGGTCTGAGAGGGTGTCTTACTGGTCTGGCCAGGGTTAGTTGCTCTGTTGTTCCTGTGTAAGGTGCTGGGGCTGTGGTTGAGGGTGATGACCTTCAGTGTCCTGACAAAAGTTGGGATTGTTGTCTTGCAGAGGTGGACCTGGTCATAAAGGCTGTTCAAGTCTAGGGTGGAGTGGTGTGACAGGAAGACATTAGGTTTTGAGGCACAGTCCCGGAAAATGCTTGCATTCACCTGCTATATGGTGTCAGGGATGATCAGTCAGTAGCTAGCGGTGGTTTATGTGTGTATGTGTGTGTGTGTGGTGGCATGGTCTTCCATAACATGGTGTACTGGGGAATGAGATGTTTAATCTATGACTAGATCAGAGGTCTTGGACTAGGGGGAGGA
>NC_143039.1:56793614-56831114 GCF_057628025.1 Oncorhynchus mykiss | reverse complement strand
CTCTCTCGCTCTCTCACCCAGCTGAGGTGTCTCCTCTGTCCTCCCTCCTCCATCCCTCCATCTCACCATTCCTCTCTCCTCTCTCTCACCCAGCTGAGGTGAGTCTCTCTCTCTCTGTCTCTCTCTGTCTCTCTCTCTCTCTCTCTCCCTCTCTCTCTCTCTCTCTCTCTCTCACTCTCTCTCTCTACCTCTCTTTCTCTCTCTATATATCTCTCTCTCTGAGTGAGTCTCCTCTGTCTGCTGATTTATTCATGATGCGACTTTTAATATTATTCACTCTGACATGAGTCTGCATCTCAAATTAAAATCATCCAGGCGGAGAATGTGTGTGTGTGTGTGTGTATGTGTGTATGTGTGTGTGTGTGTGTGTGTGTGTGTGTGTGTGTGTGCCAGCCAGTGTGTGCCAGTGTGTGCATGCGTGCATGTGTGTACAGTGGGGCAAAAAAGTATTTAGTCAGCCACCAATTGTGCAAGTTCTCCCACTTAAAAAGATGAGAGGCCTGTAATTTTCATCATAGGTACACTTCACCTATGACAGACAAAATGAGGAAAAAAATCCAGAAGATTGTAGTATTTTTAATGAATTTATTTGCAAATTATGGTGGAAAATAAGTATTTGGTCACCTACAAACAAGCAAGATTTCTGACTCTCACAGACCTGTAACTTCTTCTGTAAGAGGCTCCTCTGTCCTCCACTCGTTACCTGTATTAATGGCACCTGTTTGAACTTGTTATCAGTATAAAAGACACCTGTCCACAACCTCAAACAGTCACACTCCAAACTCCGCTATGGCCAAGACCAAAGAGCTGTCAAAGGACACCAGAAACAAAATTGTAGACCTGCACCAGGCTGGAAAGACTGAGTCTGCAATAGGTAAGCAGCTTGGTTTGAAGAAATCAACTGTGGGAGCAATTATTAGGAAATGGAAGACATACAAGACCACTGATAATCTCCCTCGATCTGGGGCTCCACGCAAGATCTCACCCCGTGGGGTCAAAATGATCACAAGAACGTTGAGCAAAAATCCCAGAACCACATGGGGGGACCTAGTGAATGACCTGCAGAGAGCTGGGACCAAAGTAACAAAGCCTACCATCAGTAACACACTACGCCGCCAGTGACTCAAATCCTGCAGTGCCAGACGTGTCCCCCTGCTTAAGCCAGTACATGTCCAGGCCCGTCTGAAGTTTGCTAGAGAGCATTTGGATGATCCAGAAGAACATTGGGAGAATGTCATATGGTCAGATGAAACCAAAATATAACTTTTTGGTAAAAACTCAACTCGTCGTGTTTGGAGGACGAAGAATGCTGAGTTGCATCCAAAGAACACCATGAAGCATGGGGGTGGAAATATCATGCTTTTGGGCTGTTTTTCTGCAAAGGGACCAGGACGACTGATCCGTGTAAAGGAAAGAATGAATGAGGCCATGTATCGTGAGATTTTGGGTGAAAACCTTCTTCCATCAGCAAGGGCATTGAAGATGAAACGTGGTTGGGTCTTTCAGCATGACATTGATCCAAAACACACCGCCCGGGCAACGAAGGAGTGGCTTCGTAAGAAGCATTTTAAGGTCCTGGAGTGGCCTAGCCAGTCTACAGATCTCAAACCCATAGAAAATCTATGGAGGGAGTTGAAAGTCTGTGTTGCCCAGCAACAGCCCCAAAACATCACTGCTCTAGGGAAGATCTGCATGGAGGAATGGGCCAAAATACCAGCAACAGTGTGTGAAAACCTTGTGAAGACTTACAGAAAACGTTTGACCTCTGTCATTGCCAACAACGGGTATATAACAAAGTAGTGAGATAAACTTGTTGTTATTGACCAAATACTTATTTTCCACCATAATTTGCAAATAAATTCATTAAAAATCCTACAATGTGATTTTCTGGATTTTTTTCTCTCATTTTGTCTGTCATAGTTGAAGTGTACCTATGATGAAAATTACAAGCCTCTCTCATCTTTTTAAGTGGGAGAACTTGCACAATAGTGGCTGACTAAATACTTTTTTGCCCCACTGTATATGTACAGTATGTGTTTGTGTGTGTGTGTGTATGTGTGTGTCTATCTCTGTGTGTGTGTGCTTTGTGTGCGTGTTTTTACATACTTGCTTCCTTGTGTCAGTGTGCATATACAGGCTTTCGCTATGGCTACAATAAAACATATACAGTTGGGTCCAAAATTGTGGACACTTTGATAAGCAAAGATGACTATAAAATAAATAATTCAAATACTGAGCAATATTGTATGCTCCCACCAAAATATAAATTGTATCATTTTATACTTATACACTTGCTCACAGAAATATTTTTTCTTTAAAAAGTAATAATTTATTTTCTCAAAAAGGAAGGGGTCAAAATTATTGACACCCCTGTTTTCAATCCCTTTCAAAATTCTCACCTTGCTAGGATAACGGCACTGAGCCTTTCTCTAAATTATTTTATGAGATGGAGAACACATTGGGAGGGATCTTAGACAAAGAATCCTTCCAGATCCTCGATATCCTTCGTCTGCGCTTATGGACTGCTCTCTTTAATTCAAATCATAGGTTTTCAATGGGTTTCAAGACCGGAAACTGAGATGGCCATTGCAAAGCATTGATTTTGTGGCCAATTAACCATTTCTTTGTGTATTTTATTGTGTGTTTGGGGTTATCATCTTGCGGCCAAGTTGCATCCTCCTGGCAGAGGCAACCAGGTTTTTGGCAAAATATCCTGGTACTTGGTGAGGTTCATGACGCTTTTGAACTTAAAACCTGTTACGGATGATGCAAATTCTCGCAGCTTTTCGCAACTTTTTGTTAAAAATCACGCAACATTTCAACGTCCTGCTACTCATTCCAGGAATATAGTATATGCATATGATAAGTATGTGTGTATAGAAAACACTGAAGTTTCTAAAACTGGTTAAATCATGTCTGTGGCTATAACAGAACGTGTTCAGGAGTAAAAATCCCAGGGAAAACTGTTCACCAAAAACACCCAAAAAATATTCATCCGCCAGTCTTTGAATTGTCTAAGGCGATAGAAAATAGATGAGGTTCCGTTTACAACGCCTACAGCTTCCACACGATGTCGCCAGTACTGGCATTTCATTGCAAGTTTATCCTTGGTGGGATGACGTATAGGCACTTCCTGTCTTGGGGTGCACCCAGGAAATTATGAAAGTGAAAAGAATGGACGATGATTTCAAGACTTGCTGCTATCGAATACAGATCGCCCCGTGATCAATTTGATCGATTATTAACGTTTATTAATACCTAAAGTTGGTTTACAAAAGTAGTTTGAAGTGATTTGTAAAAGTTTATAGGCAACTTTTTTAATTTTAAAAAGTGACGTTGCGTCTTGTAAAGGTGAATTTTCCTTGGATCAGACGGCCTTCATAAATGGACATTTTGGGTATACAATGACGGATTTAATCGGGAAAAAGACCCAATTGTGATGTTTATGGGACATATAGGAGTGCCAACAAAGAAGCTCATCAAAGGTAATGAATGTTTTATATTTTATTTCCGCGTTTTGTGTAGCGCCGGCTACCGCTAAATATTTTGTTTAGGTCTCGTTCAGGTATTTCGGGGGGTGCATGCTATCAGATAATAACTTCTCATGCTTTCGCCGAAAAGCATTTTACAAATCTGACATGTTGGCTAGATTCACAACGAGTGTAGCTTTAATTGAGTACCTTGCATGTGTGTTTTAATGAAAGTTTGAGTTTTATCGAGTACTACAGGTGACGCTCTGAAATTTCCGCTGATCTTGGTTCCTGTACAGGAACAACAATACGTAAGAGGTTTTTAACAAGAGCACCTGGACCAGTGGAAGCAAAATAGTCCCATAACATCAAAGAACCACCACCATATTTTACAGTAGGTATGGGGTTCTTTTCCCCTCATGCATTCTCATTTCGACGCCAAACCCACCACTGGTGTGCAGGGCCATAGAGCTCTAATACCCCTCGTTGTAGAAAAGTGTATAAGTATAAAATAACATCACTTCAAAAAAAAATTGAGCATACAAATAGTGTTTGAACAATGTATTTTATACAGTAATTTTTGCGTGTCTTTATCCAAGGTTGCCAATAATTTTGGACCCCTCTGAATAAATTAGACTTGAGTAAGTACAGTGTAAATACAGTAAGTTCAGTACAGAGTCAGTACAGTATTCATACCCCTTGGCTTACTCCACATTTTGTTGTGTTACAGGCTGAATTCAAAATGAATTAAATATATGTTTTTTCTAATCCATCTACACATAATCCCATAATGACAAAATGACAACAAAAAAATCTGTAAATGTTTGTGAATGTATTGAAAATGAAATACGAAACTATTTCATTTACATAAGTATTCACACCCCTGAGTCAACACATGTTGGAATATCCTTTGGCAGCAAATGCAGCTGTGAGTCTTCTGGGTAAGCCTGTACGAGCTTTGCACACCTAGCTTGTACAATATTTGCCCATTGTTCATTTTAAAATTCTTCAAGCTCTGTCAAATTGGTTGTTGATCATTGCTAGACAAGCAGATATACAGTTGAAGTCGGAAGTTTACATACACTTGGAGTCATTAATTGTTTTATAAACAATCAACACATTTCTTGTTAACAAACTATAGTTTTGGCAAGTCAAGTTAGGACATCTACTTTGCAACAGTAATTTTTCCAACAATTGTTTACAGACAGATTGTTTCACATATAATTCACTGTATCACAATTCCAGTGGGTCAGAAGTTTACCTGTTGATGTATTTCAAGGCCTACCTTCAAACTCAGTGCCTCTTTGCTTGACATCATGGGAAAATCAAAAGAAATCAGCCAAGACCTCAGAAAAAAATTGCAGACCACAAGTCTGGTTCATCTTTGGGAGTAATTTCCAAATGTGTGTCTGTAAAAACAATAGTACACAAATATAAACACCATGGGGCCACGCAGCCACCATACCGCTCAGGAAGGAGACGTGTTCTGTCTCCTAGAGATGAATGTACTTTGGTGCGAAAAGTGCAAATCATTCCCAGAACAACAGCAACAGGCCTTGTGAAGATGCTAGAGGAAACAGGTACAAAAGTATCTATGTCCACAGTAAAAGAGTCCTGCTGCAGCAGGGACTGGTGCATTTCACAAAAATAGATGGCATCATGAGGTAGGAACATTAAGTGGATATATTGAAATCACATCTCAAGACATCAGTCAGGAAGTTCAAGCTTGGTCTTCCAATGGACAAGGACCCCAAGCATACTTCATGGCATGTTTACTAGGATTAAATGTCAGGAATTGTGAAAAACTGAGTTTAAATGTATTTGGCTAAGGTGTATGTAAACTTCCGACTTCAACTGTAAATCAAAACTGTATCTTGACCACTCAGCAACATTCACTGTCTTCTTGGTAAGCAACTCCAGTGTAGATTTGTTTAAGGTTATTGTCCTGCTGATAGGTGAAATAATCTCCCTGTGTCTGGTGGAAAGCACTGAACCAAGTTTTCCTCTAGGATTTTGCCTGTGCTTAGCTCCATTCCGTTTCTTTTTTATCCTGAAAAACTCCCTAGTCCCAGCAGCCACTATGCTTGAAAATATGGAGAGTGGTTCTCAGTAATATGTTGTATTGTATTTTCCCCAAACAAAACACCCTGTTTTCAGGATAAAAAGCGAAAGAGGAGCTTTAACACTTTTTTGTAGAATTACTTTAGTGCCTTGTTGCAAACAGGATGCATGTTTTTGAATATTTTATTGTGTACAGGCTTCCTTCTACTCACTCTGTCAATTAGGTTAGTATTGTGGAGTATCTACAATGTTGTTGATCCATCCTCAGTTTTCTGCTACCACAGCCATTAAACTCTGTGACTGTTTTAAAGTCAAATCAAATCAAGCTTTATTTATACAGCACATTTCAGAAATGTCATAAAAAACTATGAAAATGAAAGCTGAAATAGTAACTTACTTCAACAAACATAAAATAAAAACAAAATAATGTCCCAAACCATCAGACCTCAGGATAAGACCAGATTCAGACAGTTTGAATCACAGGTGTTTATTAACAAAACAGGGGGAAGGCAGATGACAGGTCAAGGGCAGGCAGAGGTCGGTAATCCAGGGCAGTCAGACATGTACAGAACGGCAGGCAGGCTCAGGGTCAGGGCAGGCAGAGTGGTCAAGAATTGAAAAAAATTCAAAACAGGGGCAAGAGCGAAAGAGGACTATTGGAAAACCACGCTGGTAGGCTTGACGAGTCAATACGAACTGGAACACAGACAAACAGAAAACATAGGTCTAAATGCATGGGATAATGGGGACAATTTGCAACACCTGGAGGGGTCTGGAGACAAGCACAAGACAAGTTTATTTTTTATTTTTTATTTTACCTTTATTTAACCAGGCAAGTCAGTTAAGAACAAATTCTTATTTTCAATGACGGCCTGGGAACAGTGGGTTAACTGCCTGTTCAGGGGCAGAACGACAGATTTGTACCTTGTCAGCTCGGGGGTTTGAACTCGCAACCTTCCGGTTACTAGTCCAACACTCTAACCACTAGGCTACCCTGAAACACATCAGGGTGTGACACAAACGGAACGACTAAAAACATCCTAAGGAAAAGCAAACTTAAAAGATCTTTTAATATCTCTTTTAAATATGTCCACAGTTTCAGCCCCCAGTTTCAGCTTCTCTGGCAAGCTAATAACTAAAGGCTGCCTCTCCAAGCCTCTTGGTTCTAGGCTCTCAGAAAGATAAAAGGCGTGACTTAAAAACCAATAGAAGAATCTTAAAATTCACAGGCAGCCAGTGCAGAGACCTTAAAACCGGTATAATGTGTGCTCTCCGTCTGGTTTTGCAGTTGACCACTGGCTTTCTTGGGTAGACCAGACAGGAGAACATTACAGTAGTCAAGTCTGCTTGTAATAAAAACATGGATTAGTCTCTCTGTATCAACCTGAGAGAGAAACGGCCGCACCTTGGCAATGTTCCACAGGTGGTAAAAAGCAATTTTGGCACATTCTTAATGTGTGATTCGAAAATTTGTTCAGAATTTAAAATAACACCTTGTTTTTTTTTTACCTGGTGTTTTATCTTTATTGCCCCTGAATTATCCCCCTGTGCTTTGGCTCCAACAATAAGTACCTCAGGCTTGTCTTGATTTAGCTGGAGTAAGTTGTGTACCATCCAAGTATTTAAATCACTAATGCAGTCTAATAATTTATTTGTGGCGCTAAAGTCCTAGCCACAATGTAAAGTTTTGTATCATGTGGTTAGTAGTGAAAATTCAATGCTGTGTTTGCTGATAATGCTGCGAAGGGGTAACATATAGAAACTGAACAGTACCAGACCCAAACTCGAACCTTATGGAACGCCACATGTGATATGTATTTTCTCTGAGTTATGTTCATCAAGGGTGACCGGTTAAATAGGTCCTAAACCAATTTAGAACTGGACTGGAGAGGCCAACCCACCTCTCCAGTAGGACATCATGGTCAACAGTGTCAGATTCAACACTTACTGTAAATCTAAGAGTACAAGGACAGAGAGCTGTTTGGCATCTGTGTTGGCTCTAAGATCGTTTACCACTTTAACTAAGGCTGTTTCTGTGCAGTGGTCGGCATGAAAACCCGATTGGATTTAAAAAAATATATAGTTGGCACTTAAAAAAGCTGTTTGAACACCAATTTAAATCTAATTCTGAATCCAAGATGGCGCAGCAGTGAGACGTGTTTGTTTTTATCCCATGTAAATATTGTATTTTTGTTTTTGAATACATTTCATTTTTCCATTTTTTAAATGAATATACATTCCCACAACCCAATGTGGTACGGATCAGCTATTTTTTTAGACCTTATAACTGGAACCTCCATCAGCAGCTAGCCAGCTAATTAGCTACTAGCTATTTAGTCATTGTTAGCCTCTGCTAGCAGTCTTTACCTTTAGCTCAGACTCCTGCCTCTTTAGCCTGGATAGCCCGGATAATACCTGCCAGTCTGAACAGCTCGATACCAGCCCTGAGCATATCAGACTGCTTTTTTCCCACTACATCACCGGACTCCTGCCGCAAGCTCTGGACCATTATACCGGATCTTTGCAACTAGCTAGTTGCGAGGAGCTATTGTGGCTGATGCCCTTGTCCAGAAGCATGCACCAGTTAGCCCCGAGCTAGGCCCATCTCCCGGCTAGCAAACAAAGTACACCAACTACAACACTTCTCTTGCCAATTGGCATGGAGCCTTTGTCGATACGGAGCCCCATCGATCCATCACGACTGGTATGCTGGTCTGCTGACGTAACACGGCCGATGTGCTCTCAACCGGCCTCTGCGTCGTGGATGTTTGGTGATGATCCATCTGTTATCCCCGGCCCGCTAGCTTCCTGAACGCCGTGTCTCCCGCTCGCTCAACGTAGTAATCAACTACCGAACTGTTCCCGGTTTCATCTAGTGCTGCTCATTGGACCCTATGATCACTCGGCTACACAGCCGATGCCTGCTGGACTGTCCATTAACACAGTACTTCATTTTGTTTATCTGTCTGCCCCAGCCTCAAACTCAGGCCCTGTGTATAGCTAACTGACCCTCTCTGCCCATTCATTGCCATTTACTCGTTGTTGTTGTCCTAGCTGAAGACCCGTTGCTGTCGCACCCGTTGTTTTCTTAGCTCTCCCAATCAACACCTGGTATTGCTTATGCCTTATGCCGCTAATGTAAATATGCCCTGTATACTGTTGTTTAGGGCAGCTCTCATTGATTTATTTTACTTCAGAGCCCCTAGTCCTGCTCAACATGCCTCAGATAGCTCCGTTGTCCCACCCCCCACACATGCAGAGACTGCACCCAGCTTAACTGGCGCCACCAGAGATGAAACCTCCCTCATCGTCACTTAATGCCTAGGTTTACCACCACTGTACATGCACCCTACCTTACCCTTGTCTGTACACTATGCCCTGAATCTATTCTACCACTCCCAGAAATCTGCTCCTTTTATTTTATTTTCCCAACGCACTAGACAACCAGCTCTTATAGCCTTTAGCTGTACCCTCATCCTACTCATCCTCTGTTCCTCTGGTGATGTAGAGGTTAATCCAGGCCCTGTGTGTCCCCAGGCGCTCTCATTTGTTGACTTCTGCAACAGTAAAAGCCTTGGGTTCATGCACATTAACATCAGAAGCCTCCTCCCTAAGTTTGCTTTATTCACTGCTTTAGCACACTCCACCAACCCTGATGTGCTAGCCGTGTCTGAATCCTGGCTTAGGAAGGCCACCAAAAAAAAATTCCATCCCCAATAACAACATTTTCCGTCAAGACAGAACTGCTAAAGGGGGCAGAATTGCAATCAACTGTAGAGATAGCCTGCCGAGTTCTGTCATACTATCCAGGTCTATGCCCAAACAGTTTGAGCTTCTACTCTTAAAGATCCATCTCTTCAGAAATAAGTCCCTCACTGTTGCCGCCTGTTATAGACCCCCCTCAGCTCCTAGCTGTACCCTGGACGCCATATGTGAACTGATTGCCCCACATCTATCGTCAGAGTTCGTACTTCTAGGTGAGCTAAATTGGGATATGCTTAACACCCCAGCCATCCTGAAATCTAAGCTAGATGCCCTCAATCTCACACAAATTGTCAAGGAACCTATCAGGTACAACCCCAAATCCGTAAACATGGGCACCCTCAAAGATATCATCCTGACCAACTTACCCTCTAAATACACCTCTGCTGTTTTCAACCAGGACTTCAGCAATCACTGCCTCATTGCCTGTGTCCGTTATGGGTCCGTGGTCAAACGACCACCTCTCATCACTGTCAAACTCTCCCTAAAACACTTCTGCGAGCAGGCCTTTCTAATCAATCTGGCCCGGGTATCCTGGAAGGATATAGACCACATTCCATCAGTAGAAGATGCTTGGTTCTTCTTTAAAAGTGCTTTCTTCACCATCTTAAATAAGCACGCCCCTTTCAAAAAATGTAGAACTAAGAACAGATACAGCCCTTGGTTCACTCCAGACTTGACTGCCTTTGACCAGCACAAAAACACCATATGGAGTACTGCACTAGCTTCGAATAGTCCCCGCGATATGCAACTTTTCAGATAAGTAAGCAACCAATGCATACTGTACACTCAATTAGGAAAGCTAGCTTTTTCAAACCAAAATTTCCATCCTGCAGCACTAAATCCAATACGTTTTGGAACACAGTAAAGTCCATGAAGAACAAGAGCACCTCCTCCCAGCTGCCCACTGCAGAGAGACTAGGAAACATTGTCACCAATGATAAATCCACAATAATTGAGAATTTCAATAAACATTTTTCTACAGCCGAGCATTGTTTTCCACCTGGCTACCCCAATCCCGGCCAACAGCTCTGCACCCCCCGCAGCAACAGGCCCAAGCCCCCCCCCCGCGCTTCTCCTTCATCAAATCCAGACAGCTGACATTCTGAAAGAGCTGCAAAATCTGGATCCCTACATGTCAACTGGGCTAGACAATCTGGACACTCCCTTCCTAAAATTATCCACCGCAATTAGCAACCCCTATTACTAGTCTGTTCAACCTCTGTTTTGTAACGTCTGAGATTCCTAAAGATTTGAAAGTGGCTGCGGTCATCCCCCTCTTCAAAGGGGGAGAAACTCTCGACCCAAACTGTTACAGACCTATATCCATTCTGCCCTGCCTATCTAAAGTCTCCGAAAGCCAAGTGAACAAACAGATCACCGACCATTTCGAATCCCACCGTACCTTCTCCGCTATGCAGTCTGGTTTTTGAACTGGTCACGGGTGCACCTCAGCCACGCTCAAGGTCCTAAACAATATCATAACCACCATCGATAAAAGACAGTACTGTGCTGCCGTATTCATCGACCTGGCCACGGCTTTCAACTCCGTCAATCACCGTATTCTTATCGGCAGACTCAACAGCCTTGGTTTCTCTGATGACTACCTCGCCTGGTTCACCAACTACTTCTCAGACAGAGTTCAGTGTGTCAAATCGGAGGTCCTGTTGTCTGAACCTCTGGCAGTCTCTATGTGGGTGCCACAGAGTTCAATTCTCGGGCCAACTCTTTTCTCTGTATATATCAATGATGTCGCTCTTGCTGCGGGTGATTCTTTTATCCACCTCTACGCAGAGGACACCATTCTGCATACATCTGGACCTTCTTTGGACACTGTGTTAACAAACCTCCAGACGAGCTTCAACGCCATATAACACTCCTTCCGTGGCCTCCAACTGCTCTTAAATGCTAGTAAAACTAAATGCATCCTCTTCAACCGATCGCTGCCCGCACCTGCCCGCCTGACTAGCATCACTACTCTAGATGGTTCTGACTTAGAATATGTGTACAACTATAAATACCTAGGTGTATGGCTAGACTGTAAACTCTCCTTCCAGACTCACATTAAGCATCTCCAATCGAAAGTTAAATCTAGAATCGGCTTTCTATTTCGCAAAAAAGCCTCCTTCACTCATGCTGCCTAACATACCTTCGTAAAACTGAATATCCTACCAATCCTTGACTTTGGCGTTGTCATTTACAAAATAGCCTCTTGGATGCAGTCGATCACAGTGCCATCTGTTTTGTCATCAAACCTCCATGTACTACCCACTACTGCGACCGGGTATGCTCTCGTTGGCTGGTTCTCACTACATATTTGTCGCCAAACCCACTGGCTCCATCCTGGTCATCTATACATTTTTGCTAGGTAAAGCTCCGCCTTATCTCAGCTCACTGGTCACCATAGCAACACACATCCATAGCACGCGTTCCAGCAGGTTTATTTCACTGGTCATCCCCAAAGCCAACACCCCCTTTGGCCGCCTTTCCTTCCAGTTCTCTGCTGCCAATGACTGGAACGAATTGCAAAAAATCACTGAAGTTGGAGACTTATATCTCCCTCACTAACTTTAAGCATCAACTGTCAGAGCAGCTTACCGATCGCTGCAGCTGTACACAGCCCATCTGTAAATAGCCCATCCAGCCAATCAACTACCTACTTCATTCCCGTATTTGTTTTTCTGCTTTTTAGCACACCCGTATTTGTACTTGCACATCCTCATCTGCACATCTATCACTCCAGTGTAAATTGCCAAATTGTAATTACTTCACCACTATTGGCCTAATTATTGCCTTTCCTCCTTACTTAATTTGCACACACTGTATACAGACTTTTCTATTGTGTTATTGACTGTACGATTGTTAATCCCATGTATAACTCTGCATTGTTTTTGTCGCACTGCTTTGCTTTATCTTGGCCAGGTCGCAGTTGTAAATGAGAACTAGAATCCAGATTTCTTTTCTTCAGAAGGGGCTTTACCATAGCAGTTTTTAGTGCAGTCGGGAAAGTGCCTGTGAACATCGAGTGATTAACAATAGTATAACGGGTGTCGTCTTCTGAAGAGGAGGAATCGGACCAAAGCGCAGCGTGCTATTGTGTTCATTACTTTTTATTAAACAGAACACTGAAACAAAAATGACAAAGTGAATAACCGAAACAGTCCTGTCAGGTGCAAAACACTAAACAGAAAACAACTACCCACAAAAACTATGTGGGAAAAATCTACCTAAGTATGGTTCCCAATCAGAGACAACGATAGACAGCTGTCCCTGATTGAGAACCATACCCGGCCAAAACAAAGAAATACAAAAACATAGAAAAAATAACATAGAATGCCCACCCAAATCACACCCTGACCAAACCAAAATAGAGACATAAAAAGCTATCTAAAGTCAGGGCGTGACAAATAGATTGCTCTTTTCAGATATGCAATAAAACTGTTCTGAAGAAGGTGGTGGGGATAGTTTTGAGAAGGCAGGTAGAAGGCTTAAGTTGTGATATCACTTTACTGAGCATGTCTGTGTCAACCAGGGAACGTATATCCATAGTGCCTGCTTGGTAGGCTAGGGCACATATCATCAAACTTCTCATCAAGTCTTTCTTGACTGAAACCCAGCCTAATGTTGGTTATCTCTTCTCTGATATGCCGCAAACTCATCACATTTAGATGTGGAGGAAAGTTCACATAGGTTTGCTGGTATAGGATTGATCAGGCTCAATCAATGGTTGAGAAGAGCACTCTCGAATTCTAATTAATAGTGATCAAGTTTTTAAAAATTGCCTGTCTGGCATTTCTAATTGCCTTGTTATATGCCAAATTGCTCTCTCAGAATATCATAATGAATCTGCAACTTTGACTTTCTCCACTTCCGCTCTGTTTTTCTACAATTACACTTTAATTAATTTGTTTACTCACTCAAGGGTCTTTCCGTTCGGAGTTGGCCTTTTTCAACTTTACTGGAGTTATGGCATCAATGGTTGCCCTTCATTTGCTATTAAAGTGATCAACTAAATCATCACAAGAGGACGGCAGAATAGGTGGTGGAGTGTTGTTCATACACTCAGTAAAATCTGTAGCAACGTCAGAGGTCAGATAGCGTTTCTTAATAATGCGTTCAGTATTACCCTGTGCTATGTTCAGCAAGGGAGTGCAAAAATCCACAGTGGTGATCAGATAAAGCAACATCAACAATAGAGGATATGCCAATAGAAAGCCCCATGGTAATAACCAGGTTCAGAGTATGGCTGCGGTTATGGGTTGGCACAGCAACATGTTGGCTAAAGTCCATAGGGCTCAAAGGATTAATCATTTCAGTGGCCTTGGAGTCAGTTCCTTTGTCAACACGAATATTAAAACCACCCACACAATGATTTTATCATAGTTCTGAAGGACAATAGACAATATTTCAGAGAAATCAGTAAAGAAAGTGGGGCAGTGCTTTGGTGGCCTATACAGGGTTATAGCCAACACTGGTGGCTGACATTTAAACAGTATAGCATGATGCTCTAAAGATCCAAAGTCGCCAAACGAAATGTCCTTAAAGCTGAGAGCATTTGTAAAAATAGAATATGTCCCTTCACTCTTCCACCCCTTTTCTGATAGAGTATGAAAAGCTGTAGTCAAGGGGGAGGCTTCAATAAGAGCAGCACTACAGTCTGATGACAGCCATATTTCAGTGAGAAACATGCATATCAACATTGACGCTCAGTAATGAGGTCATTCAAGAGAAAGGTTTTACTTGTGATTGCTCTAACATTTAAAAGCTCCATATTCAATAAGTGTGGGCCACTCTGCCCCTGGGCCATCTACTTCGAAGTAACCAATGGAATAACAACCAAATTATTAATGTTTACAACCACGTTTTCTGACAGTCTCCAATCCATCAGAATGGCAGGAGATGACAGTTTGTATACACTCACTGCAAGGTTTTAGTTAAAGGGACATCAACTAGGTTACTCACAATAACCATAGTGCCATTTCTACAGGAGTTGATTATGTTTCCAAGTCCTCTGTTGCTTATTCTGAACTGGAACTGGAGCACTACCAGGCCCTGTCCATCAGTCTCTAAAACAGTTTGTGATGTTGCTGGAAATAATCCTGTAACCGCTGCGGTTAAGGTGAATCTAAACAAAGTTTTAAGGGGAATTTAAAAATTGTTGGTTGCTCCTACAGCAAATCAAAGTAAAAAAATGAAAGAAAGAAAGACAATCGCATCATGGTGAAACCCCGAGCGGTTTCCTTCCTTTCCAGCAACTGAGTTAGGAAGGACGCCTGTAGTGACTGAATGTGTTGACACAGCATCCGAAGTGTATTTAATAACTCCACCATGCTCAAAGGGATATTCCTTCTTTTTTTTTACCCATCTACAAATAGGTGCCCTTCCTTGCAAGGCATTGGAAAAACTTCCCTAGTCTTTGTGGTTAATTCTGTGTTCGAAAATTCAGTGCTTGACTGAGGGATCTAACAGATAATTGTATGTATGGGGTACAGACAGATCATGTTAAACACTATAACTGCCCACAGAATGAGTCCATGCAACTTAGTATGTGACTTGTTAAGCAAATGTTTACACCTGAACTTATTTAGGTTTGCCATAACAAAGGGGTTGAATACTTATTGACTCAAGACATTTCAGCTTTTCATTTTTAATTAATTTGGAAAAGTTTCAATTTGTTTTATTCCACTTTGACATTATGTGGTATTGTGTGTAGGGCACTGGCAGAAACATCTAAATGTAGTCCACTTTGGATGTAACACAACAAAATATGGAAAACGTTACGGGTGTGAATACTTCCTGAAGGCACTGTATCTACAAGCATACAGCTATGATAAGGATTTTATATATCAAGACAAACATGTGTGTGTTCCTTCCCTGTCAATTTGTGTATGGCTCTGTGTGTGTCTACATCTCAACAATTAGTGAGGTGTAATTGACTGAGGTAGGTGATTGTCACCGATTACTGCGATGATGTATAGGCGTGTCACTCAAGAATGTGTGGGTGTGTGTAATGCTGCTTGTGTTTTACTGTAGTGGCAGCTCAGCTTTGATGGTGCATTACCGGTTGGTGATGAGCGTGTGTCAACACGTGGGTGTACAGGTGCATTTTGAAGTAGCTAAAAATGAGTGGGTGGAGTTTAGTATGTGTATATCTGTATACTGCATTTATGACTGTGATAATTCAGAGCGAGAGGGATAGAGGGGGAGAGAGAGGAGAGGGCCTGTGAAGAGGAGACAGCACCAAATAAATGTTATCTTGCTGACTGTGTTAATCATTGTTCCAAGTCACTAGTGTTAAGCATGCCAAGCTGAAGCCCTTTCCTACAGTCAAATGACCAACTCGCCCTCTAGTGGCATCATGGGTGGAACGTTGTTAATATTTTTCATCATTTCATAATTAATCAACATTATTATTTTTTAAATGCCGAAAATATTGGTGTTTCTATGTCAAACAGTTTTGTTATATTTCAATCTTCTGTGATGCATATAAAGTGTAATATTGGGATACAAACTTAAAGCTGAATACATTTCAACTCTATATCTGACATGGTACAGGTTTCTTCTTCTGTTTAAACCCATAACCATGTGTGTGACTTATATGCTTCTGTTTCAAAGAAGATTTGTTTAAGACTACCAAGAAACACTCCGTGTGACCCTGATTTAGCCCACTGCAGTAAGAGGACAACAGATACACACATAGAGACAACAGACACACTTATCATGAATATAACCTGTTTTAGCATGGACATTGCTGTTGAGGGCTTCCACCAGTAGTCAACTGGAGAATAACATGTATTCCTTTGAAATGGAGATCCTGTCACAGACACTATAATGGCACATATACAAAGATGAGTATTCTATCCATCTCTAAGGTCTGTTTTTCACACACGTAACTGCCCTCTCATTGGCTAGAATGGTCCCACCTGATCTCACCTCCTCCCACCTGCTTTCCATGTTTAAGGATATGTATTTCCATTGTTAGAGCAGTCACTTGACTATCTTATCGAGATGGGGCTGCAGCAGATAGTAGCCGTCTTACGGGCTCCTAACCAATTCTGCTGTTGTGTATTATCTTTACGCTGATTGTAACTGTTTTTGTACATAATGTTTATGCCATCATTTACTATGACCAAAAACAGCTTCTTGGCATCAGAACCAGTGGTATTTGGTATTTTATTAGGATCCCCATTAGCTGTTACAAAAGCAGCAGCTACTCTTCCTGGGGTCCACACAAAACATGAAACATAATACAGAATGACATAATACAGAACATCAATAGACAAGAACGGAAGGACAGAACTACATTAAACATTTTTTTTAAAGGGACACGTAGCCTACATATCAATACTATCTCGGTCAAATAGGGGAGAGGCGTTGCGTTATCTGTGTTTTGAAACCAGGTTTGCTGTTTATTTGAGCAATATGAGATGGAAGGAAGTTTCATGCAATAAGGGCTCTATATAATACTGTACACTTTCTCTAATTTGTTCTGGATTTGGGGACTGTGAAAAGACCTCTGGTGGCATGTCTGGTGGGATAAGTGTGTGTGTCAGAGCTGTGTGTAAGTTGACTGTGCAAACAGTTTGGAATTTTCAACACAATGATGTTTCTTATAAAAAGAAGAAGTGATGCAGTCAGTCTCTCCTCAACTCTTAGCCAAGAGAGACTGGCATGCATAGTATTTATATCAGCCCTCTGATTACAATGAAGAGCAAAACGTGCTGCTCTGTTCTGGGCCAGCTGCAGCTTAACTAGGTCTTTCCTTGCAGCACTGGACAATAATCAAAATTAGATAAAACTAGAGCCTGCAGAACTTACTTTTTGTAGCGTGGTGGCAAAAAAGCAGAGCATCTCGTTATTACGGACAGACCTCTTCCCATCTTTACAACCATTGAATCTATATGTTTTCACCATGACAGTTTACAAATCTAAAGTAACGGCAAGTCATTTTGTCTCCTCAACTTGTTCAACAGCCACACCATTCATTACCAGATTCAGCTGAGGTCTGGGACTTAAGGAATGATTTGTACCAAAATACAATGCTTTAAGAGTATTAGAGATGTTCAGGACCAGTTTATTACTGGCCACCCATTCCAAAACAGACTGCAAGTCTTTGTTAAGGGTTTCAGTGACTTCATTAGCTGTGGTAGCTGATGACGCACATGCTTTGTTTGTAACGTCTTTCTTCGGGTGAAGTAGAGGCGGACCAAAACGCAGCGTGGTGATGATTCATGTTTGTTAAATAAAGGAAAACTATACATGAATAAACTACAAAACAATGAAATGTGAAAACCCAAAACAGCCCTATCTGGTGCAAAACACAGAGACAGGAACAATCACCCACAAACACACAGTGAAACCCAGGCTACCCAAGTATAATTCTCAATCAGAGACAACTAATGATACCTGCCTCTGATTGAGAACCATACTAGGCCGAAACATAGAAATGCCCAAATCATAGAAAAACAAACATAGACTGCCCACCCAACTCACACCCTGACCATACTAAATAAATACAAAGGAAATAAAGGTCAGAACGTGACAATACACACCCCCCCCCCCCCCCCCCAAAGGTGCGGACTCCGGCCGCAAAACCTTGACCTATAGGGGAGGGTCTGGGTGGGCGTCTGTCCGCGGTGGTGGCTCTGGCGCGGGACACGGACCCCACTTCAACATTGTCTTAGTCCCCCACCTTGTCCGCTTCCGTGGCCTCCTAGCCACGGCGACCCTACTTAATGACCCCACTGGACAGAGGGGCTGCTCGGGACAGAGGGGCAGCTGCTCGGGACAGAGGTGCAGCTGCTCGGGACAGAGGGGCGGCTGCTCGGGACAAAGGGGCGGCTGCTCGGGACAAAGGGGCGCCTCTGGGCTGAGGGGCTCTGGTGCCTCTGGGCTGACTGGCGGCACTGGCGGCCCCTGGCGGCACTGGCGGCCCCTGGCTGACTGGCGGCCCCTGGCGGCCCCTGGCTGACTGGCGGCACAGGCGGCCCCTGGCTGACTGGCGGCACTGGCGGCCCCTGGCTGACTGGCGGCACTGGCGGCCCCTGGATGACTGGCGGCCCCTGGCTGACTGGCGGCACTGGCGGCCCCTGGCAGACTGGCGGCACTGGCGGCACTGGGCAGACGGGCGGCTCAGGCGGCGCTGGGCAGACGGGTGGCTCAGGCGGCGCTGGGCAGACGGGTGGCTCAGGCGGCGCTGGGCAGACGGGTGGCTCACATGGCGCTGGGCAGACGGGAAGCTCTGGCAACGCTGGAGAGACGGGTAGCTCAGATGGCACTGGGCAGACGGGAAGCTCCGTCAATGCTGGAGAGGAAGGCTCTGGCAGCGCCGAATAGGCTGGAGACTCCGGCTGCGCTGGAGAGGAGGAAGGCCCCGGCAGCGCTGGAGAGGAGGAAGGCCCCAGCAGCGTTGGAGAGGTGGGAGACTCCGGCAGCGCTGGAGAGGTGGGAGACTCCGGCAGCGCTGGAGAGGAGGAAGGCCCCAGCAGCGCTGGAGAGGTGGGAGACTCCGGCAGCGCTGGAGAGGAGGAAGGCCCCGGCAGCGCTGGAGAGGTGGGAGACTCCGGCAGCGCTGGAGAGGAGGAAGGCTCTGGCAGCGCCGGAGAGGCGGGAGACTCCGGCAGAGCTGGAGATGATGAAGGCTCTGGCAGCGCCGGAGAGGCGGGAGACTCCGGCAGAGCTGGAGAGGATGAAGGCTCTGGCAGCACTTCACCACACTTCCTGTGTGCCCCCCCCCAATACATTTTTGGGGCTGACTCTCGGGCTTCCATCCACGCCTCCTCATACCAGCGCCTCTCCGCCTTCGCCGCCTCCAGCTCTTCTTTGGGGCGGCGATATTCTCCAGGCTGTGCCCAGGGTCCTTTTCCATCCAATTCGTCCTCCCATGTCCATTCCTCGCGCTGCTCCTGCTGCCGTTTCTCCTGCTGAACCTTGGGGCGGCGACACTCCCCTGGTTTTTGC
Source organism: Oncorhynchus mykiss (assembly GCF_057628025.1). Taxonomy (NCBI): domain Eukaryota; kingdom Metazoa; phylum Chordata; class Actinopteri; order Salmoniformes; family Salmonidae; genus Oncorhynchus; species Oncorhynchus mykiss. The sequence continues at coordinate 56,811,861 of NC_143039.1, read as the reverse complement.
CCAGGGTCCTCTCCCGTAGAGGATTTCTTCCCAAGTCCATACGTTTTTATCGCGCTGCTCCTGCTGCTGCCCGTTACCACACCGCTTGGTCCTGTTGTGGTGGGTGATTCTGTAACGGCTTTCTTCGGGTGAAGTAGAGGCGGACCAAAACGCAGCGTGGTGATGATTCATGTTTGTTAAATAAAGGAAAACTATACATGAATAAACTACAAAACAATGAAATGTGAAAACCCAAAACAGCCCTATCTGGTGCAAAACACAGAGACAGGAACAATCACCCACAAACACACAGTGAAACCTAGGCTACCTAAGTATGATTCTCAATCAGAGACAACTAATGACACCTGCCTCTGATTGAGAACCATACTAGGCCGAAACATAGAAATGCCCAAATCATAGAAAAACAAACATAGACTGCCCACCCAACTCACACCCTGACCATACTAAATAAATACAAAACAAAGGAAATAAAGGTCAGAACGTGACATTGTTTAATGGCAGTGCCAGGTCATTGGTAAAAATTGAAAAGAGTAGAGGGCCTAGAGAGCTGGCCTGCATTACACCACACTTTACATGTTTGACATTAGAGAAGCTTTCATTAAATAAAACCCTTTGAGTTCTATTAGATAGATAACTTTGAATCCACGATATGGCAGAGGTTGAAAAGCCATAACACATGTTTTTTCAACAACAGGTTATGGTCAATAATATCAAAGGCTGCACTGAAATCTAACAGTACAGCTCCCACAATCTTCTTATTATAAATTTCTTTCAACCAATCATCAGTCATTTGTGTCAGTGCAGTACACGTTGAGTGCCCTTCTCTATAAGCATGCTGAAAGTCTGTTGTTAATTGGTTTACAGAGAAATAACATTGTATTCCAAAAATGTTCCAACAGTTCGCTAAGAGCTTGCAGCAAGCTTATAGGTCTGCTGTTAGAACCAGTAAGGGCCGCTTTACCACTTTTTGGGTAGTAGAATTACTTTGGCTTCCTCCAGGTCTGAGGACAAAGACTTTCCTCTAGGCTCAGATTAAAAATATGACCGATACGATTGGCTATAGAGTCAGCTAACATCCTCAGTAGCTTTCCATCTAAGTTGTCAATGCCAGGAGGTTTGTCATTATTGATCAATAACAATAATTTTTCCACCTCTCCCACACTAACTTTTACAAAATTCAAACTTGCAATGCTTTTCTTTGATGTTTTTTTAATGCATGAATACAATTTCTCACTGTTCGTTTTCTTGAGTTCAGTCACATCATTTCTCAATTTGTAGTAAGTAAGCCAGTCAGATTGTCACGATCGTTTGTAGAATTAACGCACCAAAGCTTCCTCTTGAGCGGACAGCTTGATGAAAGCCAGTCAATATTCAGGTCCCCAAGAAAGTAGACCTTTGGTGAGACTCACCAAAACAATACAGAACAAACAAAACGTGAAGTCAAGGCACTACACAAAAACAAGATCCCACAAAAAAACTGTGGGAAAAGGCTGCCTAAATATGATCCCCAATCAGAGACAACGATAGACAGCTACCTCTGATTGGGAACCATACCAGGCCAACATAGAAACACAAAAACTAGCGTACCCACCCTAGTCACACCCCGACCTAACCAAATTAGAGAAAAAAAGGCTCTCTAAGGTCAGGGTGTGACACAGATGTGTTGCCAGACTTATTAGGCTCTCTTTTTGCACCATCTTTTTCGACCATACAGTTTTTCAATTCCTCATCAATCCATGGAGCCTTAACAGTTCTAACGGTCAGTTTCTTAACAGGTGCATGTTTTTCAGTAATTGGAAGAAGCAATTTCATAAATTCAAGTGCAGTGTCTGGATGCTTTTACAGTATTAGTAAAAATGCGATCAATACATGTGGATGATCTTGTTCCTGTTGTGTTTGTAAACACTCTGGTAGGTTGATTAATAACCTGAACCAGATTACAGGCAATGGTTACAGTAAGAAGCTTCCTCTTGAGCGGACAGCTTGATGAAAGCCAGTCAATATTCAGGTCCCCAAGAAAGTAGACCTTTCTGTTTACATCACATACACTATCAAACATTTCACACATATTATTTAGATACCGACTGTTAACACTTAGTGGCCTATAGCAACAACCCAAAAGAAAATACTTTAGATGTTCCAAGTGAACCTGCAACCACAACACTTCAAAAACACTTGACATAAGATCTTCTCTAAGCATTACAGGGATATGGCTCTGAATATATACAGCAACACCCCCCAAATTAAGGGGTGCCACCGACCTCCTGTGATCAGAACAGCGATCACTAACCTCAATTTTTATATATTTTTTAAACAACATTTCAGGGAACAAAACGAAAAAGCGGAAAATAACAAACATTTTCAAGGAACAGAAATGGAACCTGGAATGAAAGTGATTCATACATTTCCGGAACTTATTCGAGTGCCTGCATGCAAGCTGAAAATCTTTGCCACTTTGTGTGCTTGTTTAGGGTTCCTGCCCCCCCCCCCCCATGCAAAGCATAGGCTACTGTAGCCTACTGACATACAAGCATGATTCAGAAGATAGTAGAGAGATTTTTAATTAGCTAGAGAAGAATGGATTTATTAACGAATAAAAGGTAAGATGTGTTTTTTAGTTCTGGTGCTGCTCTGCATACATAAGCTTGTTAGCTAGTTACAGTAGCTCATGCTTGTTAGCTAGCTAGCAGAAATGACATTTGAAGTTCCTCCATAGAAGCCGCTCCTCCTCGGTATAATTCTGTGAGCCTAATAAAGATAATGCATGCCATAACAAGATGCCCAGCGCTTCAAGCCAAGCCTCCTCCTCCTCCTCCACCCTCTCTTGATTTCTCACCATCAACAACATTTCAGTTGCATCTTGCGCCAAGGGCTGCACTTGTCTGTCCATCACGCATGTAAACCACTACCTTTCCTGCTCGATCCACACTGATTGGTCAAGTAATTTAATGTGTATATGTAAAAGAAAACGGTTGATTTCACAGTTAAAGAGTGAACAGAAAGTAATTATATAAATTAGTACTTTTTGGGGGTTTGAACCGGTGACAAAACGTTATTTTGCAGGTCAGAACAGTGGAACAGAATGACAAAATAGTGGTTGTGTTCAGAATATAACGATTAGGAAGAATGCTTGTTCCAACCCCTGAATCTATGTTTCTCAGAGTCATAGCTTGTTAACTAGCCAAAGTGAGGTGATCTGTCTAGCAAGCTAACGTTAGCCAATTTGACGTGGTCCCACCAATCAATGTAACCCATCATGTGTCTGTCAGCAGCATTCGTGATTAAACACTCTTAAAAACAATGTTAGAAAGAGGATCATGTTAGCTAACTTAGGTAGGCCCGTGTTGGTTGGAGAAAAAAAGTACTTAACCTACCACTATGTTTATCCAAATGTAAGCCTACAGAGTTTCTAGCTACCAGTAGCTAGGTACCACAGCTAGCTATACTTTACATTGGCAAATGCGCCCTTCTGCTGCTAGACAGACAGAGCTCATAAAGGATGAAAAATTAACCTAAAACCACTTGTCAGGTATAGTAAATTTGTATTTTAGATCATTTAAATGTCCAATGGTGTCCAATATTGAGAGCTAGAGGTATAATCCAGCTGTGTTTCTGCGCTGTAATGCATTGGAGCGGGCTGTGCTTGCCACCAGCTGGGAATGGAATGTTTGAAATGGAAAGAAATACACCAAAAGTATGTGGTCACCTGCTCGTCAAATATCTCATTCCAAAATCATGAGCATTAATATGTAGTTGGCCCCCCTTTGCTGCTATAACAGCCTCCACTCTTTTGGGAAGGCTTTCCACTAGATGTTGGAACATTGCTGCGGGGACTTTTAGCCACAATAGCATTAGTGAGGTCGAGCGCTGGTGTTGGGCAATTAGGCCTGGCTCGCAGTCGGTGTTCCATTTCATCCAAAAGGTGTTCGATGGAGTTGGGGTCAGGGTTCTGTGCAGGCCAGTCAAGTTCTTCCACACCGATCTAAACAAATCATTTCTGTATGTACCTCACTTTGTGCACGGGGCCATTGTCATGCTGAAACAGGAAAGGGCTTTCCCCAAACTGTTGCCACAAAGTTGGAGGCACAGAATTGTCAAGAATGACATTGTATGCTGTAATGTTAAGATTTCCCTTCATTGGAACTAAGGAGCCTGATCCATGAAATGTTTTACATGCTACGCGCTTCAGCACTCGGCGGTCCTGTTCTGTGAGCTTGTGTGGCCTACCACTTCGCAGCTGAGCTGCCATTGCTCCTAGAAGTTTCCACTTCAACTTACAGGGCAGTAGTTTGACAAACTGACTAGTTGGAAAGGTGGCATCCTATTACGGTGCCACGTTGAAAGTCACTGAGCTCATCAGTAAGGCCAATGTTTACCTATGGAGATTGCATGACTATGTGCTCGATTTTATACACCTGTCAGCAACAGGTGTGGCTGAAATAGCTGAATTCCCTAATTTGAAGGAGTGTCCACACATCATATAGTGTATGATGTTACTGATAACAACCTATGCATTTGTGTTGGCTGCTTCACCAGAGGAGCTCCAGACAGCATTGTATGCTGGGTAACAATAATTGCCACCGGGTCGAATGATGATTCAGGTCCTGACTTCCTGCCTCAAGAATCAGAAGGACAGGGAGCAGACACCAAATGGAGTCTTCTACCACACAACCAGAGGAAGAGTGTCCCTGTGAGAGGGACAGGGGATGAGAGGGTGGGGTGAGGTTGCGCCTGCATAGGGAGAGAGGAGGGCGAGGCGAGGCGCTGTGTGTTTTTGATGTTGAGAACTCTATTGAAGCGTGGCTTTTTAATGCTATGCAACTTTGAAGATGGAGTTGTTTGAAGTTATGCATAAGTTGGGCAGCATCCCAAAATGGCACTGTATTCCCCATAAAGTGCACTACTTTGGACCAAGACACATAGGGTTCTGGACAAAAGTAGTGCACTATGTAGTAAGTAGGTTGCCATTTGGGATTCAGCCCTGGACTCATTTCCAGCTTCTTCTTCTTCTTGATTAATTTTATTTTTTCCCCGCTGTTCTCTTTTAGAGGCTGTTTCCCTCAGAATTGAGTGTTGCATTTGAAGTGTAGGAATGTTTCAAGGGCGTATCTTCCAAAGCAAATCACCCTTTGTGGTAATAATAGTCTTCAGTAACTGGGCTCATGGCTTAATTGTGTCTCACAACAGATTTCTTTCCTTTCCTTTCCTTTCCTTTCCTTCTCTCTCTCGCTCTCTCTCTCTCTGTCCCACCCTCCCTCTGTCTCTTTCTCTCTCTCTCTCTCTCTCTCTCTCTCTCTCTCTCTCTCTCTGTCCCTCTGTTTGCATGTCCCTCATTCTGACTTGTCTCTCTTTCTGTCTCTCCATACTCATAAATAATGTTTGAAGTTCTGGTCTCAGGCCTTTGTTAAAATGGTGATGAGTATCCCTTTCTCAAAGTGCTCTCTGGACAATAGTCCATCAACACCACAGTACTGAAGTATGTAAGATAAAGTATTTCAGATAAAGCTTTATCGTTCTAACCGACAGTACCATTAGCCCATTGAAGTCTGAAGTTATAGCAGGCTGAGGAGGAGTATGGATGCCTCCAAAATGCTCCCACCCCATTCCCTATGTAGTACACTACTTTTCACTAGGGCTGTGGTCGGAAGTAGTGCACTACATAGGGAATAAGGTGTCATTTCAGACCCAGCTTGCGTTTGGATATCTCTGTGATGTTCTACTTTTAATGAGCTCCATTAAATCAAGTGGCAGTTCAGTTCAGTTTAGTTCTTAGTTCCTCAGTTCCTCCCAAGAAGAGAAAGTTGGTGGTTAGCTGGCGTTTAATAGTTTCACCACAAGCTTACATAAGACATTTTAATTCTTCACAGGGCAAAGCTTTCCAGGCAGCTGGCTAGTGCCGCTGGAGCAAGAGAAGGCTCCCTCCATCCCTTCCTCCTCTCCTCCACCGAGGAGGCACGCTACAGCAATTAGCCCTTCCTCTGGAGTCTTAATTAGCAGACACGTTGACCTGCAGAGTGTGTGTGTGTGTGTGTGTGTGTGTGTGTGTGTGTGTGTGTGTGTGTGTGTGTGTGTGTGTGTGTGTGTGTGTGTGTGTGTGTGTGTGTGTGTGTGTGTGTGTGTGTGTGTGTGTGTGAGTGTGTGAGTGAGTGAGTGAGTGAAGAGGGCCGCTCGTCGATCGTTCAGCAGCCAAACAAAAAATAGATTTAACTTTAGAAGTAAAGTAGGGCCTTCTCCAATTAATTAACAATGGACTCCAAGCTAGCAGCGAGGTGGGGGCGAGATGAGACGAGGAGATGTGAGGCAGAGATGATGGTGAGAGGGTGTTCAAACTCTCTGCCAACAACCACCTGAAGGGAGGGTGCTGCCACGCCTCCCCGTGCATATCTTTACGTTATGTAGCAAACAGCTACCCCTTGGGGGTATAGACAAAACGAGGCAAGGGTGGTTACAGTGTGTAGAACACATGTCCACAGGCTGAACCCAAAACCAGAGACAATGAGAAGGAAATGCTCATCAGCCGTCGAGACCCTCAGGGCAAATATGGAGATCTGTGATCTGTCTGTAGTGGATGTTCATCATTAAGTTATTTTAATTAGATAGCTAACTGTAACCTTAGATCACTAATTACAGTTTATCTTGAACATACATCTGTATGCAAACTATCTCTGTATGCCTCAGCCTCCATCCTCCTGTGACCATCTGTGTGTGTTGCACCACTTAATGTGGCCATGGTGTTGACAAGAACAATTGCAAGACAAATTATGACAGCACTGGCAATAGGGAGTGAGATCTGTGTCGTCATAGTGACGATGAAAGCCTTAGTTCTGGCAATGATGTAAGAGAAGACGTTATACATAGTGAAGTTTACAGTGATGATGATAGTGATGTCTACGGTGATGATGATGATAGTGATGTCTATGGTGATGATGATGATAGTGATGTCTACGGTGATGATGATGATAGTGATGTCTGCGGTGATGATGATAGTGATGTCTGCGGTGATGATGATAGTGATGTCTACGGTGATGATGATAGTGATGTCTGCGGTGATGATGATGATAGTGATGTCTGCAGTGATGATGATAGTGATGTCTGTGGTGATGACGGCAGTGCCATGCACAGACCTTTTGGGGGGCATGTGCTCAACAATTTAAAAAAGGGCACCCAATTTTTTGGAACCTCTACCGCAATCACAGACTTATTGAGCAATTCATATTTTGATTATTTAGTGTAAGTATTGAGGAGAAGGGAAGTTAAAGGTCATTTCAGGGATAAAGCTGCTGCTCTACACTACCCATTAATAAGCCAGTAATGAGAGCAAGTGAATTGAATATTGTCAGAAATACTGTAGCCTTTGTTACATTACTGTAGCCTACCATTCCCTAAGTAAGCCAGCGAATTTAATGACGACTTGAAGGCAGTGAGTTCAGAACAACAACGACAAAAACATTTATACAAAAACTATTTTTTTTTGGGGGGGGGGGGGATTATACCACCACCCAAAAAGACAAAGGGGAAAGCTAGAGGACAGACAGACACAGACAGACAGAGGACTGTAGACAGGCTAGAGGACAGACAGACAGACAGGCAGAGGACTGTAGACAGGCTAGAGGACAGATAGACAGACAGGCGGATGACTGTAGAAAGGCTAGAGGACAGACAGATACAGAAAGACAGAGGAATGTAGACAGACAGACAGGGGGAGGACTGTAGACAGGCTAGAGGACAGACAGACACAGAAAGACAGAGGAATGAAGACAGACTGACGGGGGGAGGACGATAGACAGGCTAGAGGACAGACAGACACAGAAAGACAGAGGAATGAAGACAGACAGACAGGGGGAGGACTGTAGACAGGCTAGAGGACAGACAGACAGACACAGAAAGACAGAGGAATGAAGACAGACAGACAGGGGGAGGACTGTAGACAGGTTAGAGGACAGACAGACACTCTGTCTACAGTCCTCCACCTGTCTGTCTAGAGGACAGGAGCAGAGCTGCAGCCTCTCGTTAGTGATAATGAGATAAAGAGTAGCTTTGCTCTTTGCCTGGGGAATGTGTGTGTTGCATGAGTGTGTGTGTTGCATGAGTGTGTGTGTGTGTGTGTTGTGTGTGTGTGGTTCCTTTGAAGGGTGGAATGCTGTCTTACCAGGACCACTATAACCTCCCAAACACACAACAAACACCTAGGCTACAGAATAGTGTCATCTACAACTACAGCCAAAATATGTACATATTTCAACCACTGATTCTGTATTCATATAATCTCTTTGATTTCAGTGTACATACAATCAGCACTGTGTCGTTTGTACTGTATGTACACCATTTTGCATATTTGAAAATCAGAGGTTTGTTCTAGTTCAACAGATCTTGACGGTTGGCTGACATGACCACTATTGTATGTGTTTGTGTGTGTGTGTGTGTGTTCTTGTGTGTGTTTGTGTGTACTGGTGTGTAGCTGGGCATGGTGCCAGCTTCTAAATGACAGCACCCGCTCTCGTTGGTGCATCTCTGTCTCAAAGACTAATGACACAGAGATAATCAATTACCCACCAGAGCTGGTGATACACCAGGCCTGCTATGATAGTGTGTGTGTGTGTGTGTGTGTGTGTGTGTGTGTGTGTGTGTGTGTGTGTGTGTGTGTGTGTGTGTGTGTGTGTGTGTGTGTGCGTGCGTGCGAGCGTGCCAGGGCTGGTAAGAGGGTGTGGAGGGATGGTGAGTGGATGAACCTTTTGGGTGCCAGGGATGTACCCATCTCATGAGATTTCCCATCCTCCACTTTTCTGGTTCTCCCTGGTTGTCCCAAACCCCCTATCTTTGGTTTCCCTGAGTTATTCCACACATTTGATACATTTAAGCGCTGGCACACCTGATTCAACTAATCATCAATTATCTAGGTAATCGTCAAGCCCTTGATTTGCTCAATCAGGTGACCTAATACTGGAAAAGGACAAGTATATAGAACAGACTCCAAAGAGCAGGTTGAGAAAATTCTACTTCCTCCATTTGGCCAGACAGTGAAGTGTCCATCCTCTTCCCGCTCCTCTCCGTCATCAAGCCCTGCGGAACACCGCGAGGAGAGGAGGACCATTCCAGACGTTCCCAGGAAACCACAGCTCAGCCTCACCCCATCATCAGCCAGGCGACCAGGGATACCACAGCCAAGTCCTAGGGAGGGAAGGAAGGCGGGGAACCCCGTGGGCCCATGGAGGAGAGGGGTGGAAACCCTGGAGAGGTGGTGAGCAGTGAAGGGTGGGAACCATGTGGGCCACTGGAGGAGAGGAGGGGATCCCTGTGGGCCCCTGGAGGAGAGGGGTGGGAACCATGTGGGCCACTGGAGGATAGGGGTGGGAACCCTGTGGCTTGATGCTGTGAATATTGGAACTGACTGGTTGGTTCTCTGATGGTTCAGACATTCCAATATCCATACTGGCATATCACTTAGTAATAAACCATGTACTGGCCATGCATTCTAATAGTATACTAGTAAGGATTTGTATGCGTACATTACTGTACGTACATTACTGTGAGTAACAGTCTGCACTGGTCTGTGATGTGTGGATATGAGAATATCGTCAGAGAGCGAAGGACCCTGGGCCCTGATGGGTCATATGAAAATCAAATTACGAATTTCCATTTCAGAAAGAACAATGAAGTGCTACTCCATTCTATTGTATTTTACTCTGCACCATATCGTGAGAGAAGATGTGTATAAGTAATTATATAGACTTTCCTTCAGTAACCGCCTGTAACCACGATGGTCTGACGTTCAGATTCTGTACAGTGTTGACTATAGATGTTGGTAGGGGGGTGTTCAAGACCTAAACAGCATGAAAACTGGGTTTCACTGGGTTTCTATGGCTCCACTAGCACTTCAAACAGTCTGCAGAGAGAGAGAGAGAGAGAGAGAGAGAGAGACAGAGAGAGAGAGAGAGAGAGAGAGAGAGAGAGAGAGAGAGAGAGAGAGAGAGAGACAGAGAGAGAGAGAGAGAGAGAGAGAGAGAGAGAAGCATCTCCTTCAGATTTCTTTACATTTCTGATGAGGATAGCTATAGGCTACACCAGGGGTTCCCAACCAGGGGTACTTGGCCTATCACTGGGGGTACTTGGCCTATCACTGGGGGTACTTGGCCTATCCACTGGGGGTACTTGGCCTATCCACTGGGGGTACTTGGCCTATCCACTGGGGGTACTTGGCCTATCCACTGGGGGTACTTGGCCTATCCACTGGGGGTACTTGGCCTATCCACAAGGGGTTTTTGAGAAGACTCATGAGACCATAGACTTACTGGTAAAATGCACATGAGGAGGTATTTCAGTGGTAGTCCGGGCAGTCGGTGGTACAGTAACCAAAAAAGGTTAGGAACCACTGGACTACACCGCAGAATGAAGAGTGCAATGAAGAGTGCACACAGAATTCAGTAGGTCCAGCTCAGGGTTTATCACCCACTCTCTCTTTCTCTCTTAGCCTTGTCCTGAGGTGGCCTGTTAGGCTAGAAGCCACAGCAAGGCCCCCTGGTCTCCTGGTATGGTCCAGTTATGTTGAGGTGGATGACGAGGGCTGAGTCACTAGACCTAAGGGTATTGTGCTCAGGTTTGGGACCGGTCTGTTTGGACTCATCTGACGACTTGATGTTGAGGACATGTATTTTAAGGTGTGGGTTCTGACCGAAATGCTCCAGAGATTCCAATGGTGTGAGAAGCCGTTGTGGTGCAAACAGGAGGACTGTTCTCACACAGACGGACACACATAGAGAACATACTGACGGACACACATACAGAGCATACTCACGGACACACATAGAGAGCATACTGACGGACACACATACAGAGCATACTCACGGACACATACAGAGCATACTCACGGAGACACATACAGAGCATACTCACGGACACACATACAGAGCATACTCACGGACACATACAGAGCATACTCACGGACACACATACAGAGCATACTCACGAACACACATACATAGCATATTCACGGACACACATACAGAGCATACTCGCGGACACACATACATAGCATACAGACGGAAACACATACAGAGCATACTCACAGACACACATACAGAGCATACTCACGGACACACATACAGAGCATACTCACGGACACACATACAGAGCATACTCACGGACACACATACAGAGCATACTCACGGACACACATACAGAGCATACTCACGGACACACATGCAGAGCATACTCACGGACACACATACAGAGCATACTCACGGACACACATACCGAGCATACTCACGGACATACATACAGAGCATACTCACGGACACACATACAGAGCATACTCATGGACACACATACAGAGCATACTCACGGGCACACATACAGAGCATACTCACGGACACACATACAGAGCATACTCACGGACACACATACAGAGCATACTCACGGACACACATACAGAGCATACTCACGGACACACATACATAGCATACTCACGGACACACATACAGAGCATACTCACGGAGACACATACAGAGCATACTCACGGAGACACATACAGAGCATACTCACGGAGACACATACAGAGCATACTCACGGAGACACATACAGAGCATACTCACGGAGACACATACAGAGCATACTCACGGAGACACATTCAGAGCATACTCACGGACACACATACAGAGCATACTCACGGACACACATACAGAGCATACTCACGGACACACATACAGAGCATACTCACGGAAATACATACAGAGCATACTCACGGACACACATACAGAGCATACTCACGGAGACACATACAGAGCATACTCAAGGAGACACATACAGAGCATACTCACGGAGACACATACACAGCATACTCACAGAGACACATACAGAGCATACTCACGGAGACACATACAGAGCATACTCACGGACACACATACAGAGCATACTCACGGACACACATACAGAGCATACTCCCGGACACACATACAGAGCATACTCAGGGACACACATACAGAGCATACTCACGGACACACATACAGAGCATACTCACGGACACACATACAGAGCATACTCACGGACACACATACAGAGCATACTCATGGACACACATACAGAGCATACTCACGGACACACATGTGCACACATGTGCACACACAGACACACAGACACACAGACACTCCTATCGCTGTCCCAGCCATAATTACAGGCTCAGTGTACCACAGATGATGGCAGGAGACAGACAGACGGGCAGACGGGCAGACAGACAGACGGACAGACGGGCAGACGGGCAGACGGACAGACGGACAGACGGACAGACGGACAGCTCACTACAGCTCTGGAGGATAGAGGGACGATTGTATCTATTTTTTCTTTATATTAAGAAGTTCAAGAAGATGTCTGTACGCACTCATTCCATAACTTTGTTTGTGCATGCATATGTGTATGTGTGTTTACTACGTGTGCGTGACTCAGAGAGCAGCAATGATGGACCCCACCCATGAGACATGGCAGGCAGCGGCATCTCATCTTCAAGATAGGGAAGTATTTGTGTATATGGAAGCTACAGCTGCTTACTGCCTCTTCCTCACCCAAATAAATAAGAATTTTTGATTACAGTAACCAGATGATTAATAATGCAGGACAGTAGAGGATGATGATGAGCTGATGAAAGACGGACACTTTCAGAGCAGAGAAGAGAAGAGAGGGGGATAATATGTTGGCGGGATGTTCTCTCTCTCCCCCCTCCCTCTCTCCTTCCTCCCTCCCCCTCTCTCATCCCTTCATCCCTCCTCCCGCTGTCCCCATGCAATGAAAAAAGATGGGACGAGAAGGATGAGGAGATGGGCGAGGATTTTTAGGACGGGAGGGGTGAAGGAGACAGGGGAGGATGGGAGAGGTCTAGGAAAGGAGGGGACAGGAGAGGATGGGGGAGGTCTGGGAGAGGGGGAGGAGACAGGAGAGGATGGAGAGGTCTGGGAGAGGGGAAGGAGACAGGAGAGGATGGAGAGGTCTGGGAGAGGGGAGGAGACAGGAGAGGATGGGGAGGTCTGGGAAAGGGGAGGAGACAGGAGAGGATGGGGAGGTCTGGGAGTGGGGGTAGAGACAGGAGAGGATGGGAGAGGTCTGGGAGAGGGTGTAGAGACAGGAGAGGATGGGAGAGGTCTGGGAGAGGGGGTGGAGACAAGAGAGGATGGGAGTGGTCTGGGAGAGGGGGAGGAGACAGGAGGGGATGGGAGTGGTCTGGGAGAGGGGGAGGAGACAGGAGAGGATGGGGAGGTGTGCCAGCGTGTGTGTGTGTGTGTGTGTGTGTGTGTGTGTGTGTGTGTGTGTGTGTGTGTGTGTGTGTGTGTGTGTGTGTGTGTGCGTGCGTGCGTGTGTGCGTGTGTGTGTGATAAGGATCGTTAACGGCCCAGTGCTGTGCCAGTCCCAGTGGAGCATCTGCACTGCCATACTGTGCTATACATACACACCTCCTCCACTGTTTACCCCTGCCGCTGTGTTAGAGAGAAAGAGAGAATGCTAGGTTGGGTCAGCGAGGGGGCTGGGAGGTATAGCATCCTCACAGGAACAAGAGCACCGTCTGCTAATGTGTTTCCCTGTAACACAATATACATCCCCACCACCACTGCCACACACTCTGAAACACACACATACACACACTTGCAAACACCTGCATACAGGCCAGAAGAGACACACAGGCACGATGAGGAGATGTGGAGATGAGGAGAGGAGGAGGTGTGGAGGTGAGGAGATGTGGAGATGTGGTGTGGAGGTGAGGAGATGTGGAGATGAGGAGATGAGGAGGTGTGGAGATGAGGAGATGAGGAGATGAGGAGATGAGGAGGTGTGGAGGTGTGGAGGTGAGGAGATGAGGAGATGTGGAAATGTGGAGTCTGTTATGTCTGGAGTATTTCTCCTGTCTTATCCGGTGGCCTGTGTGAATTGAAGTATGCTCCCTCTAATTCTCTCTCCCTCTCCCAGAGGACCTGAGCCCAGGTACCATGCCTCAGAACAACCTGGCCTGATGACTCCTTATTGTCCCCAGTCCACCTGGTCGTGCTGCTGCTCCAGTTTCAACTGTTCTGCCTGCGGCTATGGAACCCTGACCTGGATGTGCTACCTTGTCCCGGAACTGCTGTTTTCGACTCTCTCTCTCTACCGCACTTGCTGTCTCTAACTCTCACGCCCTGACCGTAGAGATCTTTTTATGTTTGGTTGGTCAGGGTGTGACTCGGGTGGGAAACTCTATGTTCTGTGTTTCTATGCTTTGGCCCGGGTAGGGTTCTCAATCAGGGACAGCTGTCTATCGTTATCTCTGATTGGGAATCATACTTAGGCAGCCTGTTTTGCCACCTTAGTTTTGTGGGATGTTGTTTTTGTACAGCTCTGTGTATCCTACTGAATGTTATGTTCGTTTTACTTTTGTTGTTTTTAGGTGTTCACCTTGGTCCGATCATTTCGACGAGCGTAACACCAACTCTGAATGCTCGGCAATGAAAAGCCAACTGACATTTACTCCTGAGGTGCTGACCTGTTGTACCCTCTACAACCACTGTGATTATTATTATTATTTGACACAGATGTTCATCTATGAACGGTTGAACATCTTGGCCATGTACTGTTATAATCTTCACCCGGCTGGGTTTCTGTATTGCACTTTGTGACATCGGCTGATGTAGAAAGTTTTATAAATACATTTGACTGATTGATGAGGAGATTCACAACACTGAAAAGGACATTTGGAAATACAGCAATACACATGACTACACACTCTACCACACACATGACCACACACTCTACCACACACATGACCACACACTCTACCACACACATGATCACACACTCTACCACAAATTGCACACAAAACAATAACAAATAAGTATAATCTCTTATTCCAATATTTTGGGATATGTAGACACATGCAGACACACAGAAAGACAAAAACACACACGTACACAAGCACATCTACTCATGCACTCAAGACAATTTGTCTCCTCCCCAAATCCCGTCTCCCGTACAAAGAGCCATTGTGGTTAGCTGTGTTATGATCTCAATATGCCTTCCCCCGGAATGAGTGGAAACTGGGCTGTAGCAGTATGTGTGTGAGACGGGATTTGGGGATGAGCCAAATTGTCTTGAGTGCATGAGTAGATGTGTTTGTGTGCGTGTGTGTTTTTGTCTGTGTGTGTGTTTGCTTGCCTGCATGCGTGTGTTTGTGTGTGTGCTAATGCCCTTGTTACCACAGCCTTAAAGGGCCAGCTGTTCCAAACATGACTGGCATACAGACACTCTGATGCCAAACTGACAGACACCCTGATACTTCAGTATGTCAGTATGGGGCCAGCGTCGCACGTTGGTGGGTGGGCATGTGGGCACAAGAGGGCATACTGACTGCCACCCAAAGTCTACAACGGCAGCAGAGGCAGGAGAGGTGGAGGAGAGTTAACCCAGAGGTTAACTCTGTACCAGCAGGTTGGGAGCTTTTATTAGTGGAAGAGCAAATCAGTGAACAAGCCCTCAGCTCAGATAAACTGAGTGAAACGAGGCCAGAGAGGAAACACTGGGGAACATGCCAAGATGCATTATTTTTTCATTGGCTAGTTGAAATAATAGAGCAATACCTCATTCTGTCAGGTGTGGGTTTGATTCTGTGGAGTCTGGAGTGGTGGTTCTGGAGTGGTGGTTCTGGAGTGGTGGTTCTGTAGTGGTGGTTCTGGAGTGGTTCAGGAGTGGTTCAGGAGTGGTTCTAGAGTGGTGGTTCTGTAGTGGTAGTGGTGGTTTTGGAGTGGTGGTTCTGGAGTGGTTCAGGAGTGGTTCTGTTGGAGTGGTTCTGTTGGAGTGATTCTCCTGGAGTGGTGGTCCTGGAGTGGTGGTTCAGGAGTGGTTCTGTTGGAGTGGTTCTCCTGGAGTGGTGGTCCTGGAGGGGTTCTTCTGGAGTGGTGGTTCAGGAGTGGTGGTTCTGGAGTGGTGGTCCTGGACTGGTGGTCCTGGAGTGGTTCTGTTGGAGTGGGATATGTAGGTTCTGTTGGAGTGGTTCTCCTGGAGTGGTTCTTCTGGAGTGGTAGTTCAGGAGTGGTTCTGTTGGAGTGGTTCTTCTGGAGTGGTGGTTCAGGAGTGGTTCTGTTGGAGTGGTTCTCCTGGAGTGGTGGACCTCGAGTGGTTCTTCTGGAGTGGTGGTTCTGTTGGAGTGGTTCTGTTGGAGTGGTTCTGTTGGAGTGGTTCTCCTGGAGTGGTGGTCCTGGAGTGGTTCTCCTGGAGTGGTGGTTCAGGAGTGGTTCTGTTGGAGTGGTTCTGTTGGAGTGGTTCTTCTGGAGTGGTGGTTCAGGAGTGGTTCTGTTGGAGTGGTGGTCCTTGAGTGGTTCTTCTGGAGTGGTGGTTCAGGAGTGGTTCTGTTGGAGTGGTTCTGTTGGAGTGGTTCTCCTGGAGTGGTGGTCCTGACCCTGTACTGTAGGTCTCCCTAAGGGATGTCCAGTGGGTCTGATGGGGCAGGGTCAGCCTGGCCCAGGTGTATAATGGAACAACACCTCTAACATGGAGGGAGGGGGGCTGTGGCTGTGACTGGACCTGGACCTGCAGCTGCTAAGGGATTTGGCTGTGAGCTGCCCAGTTAAAGAACAGGTTGAAACAGTACCAGCTATGAAACACTAGGGAGCCTGCATTGTTTCCAACACCTTGCCAAGCCATCTGTGTCTCATAGTGGCAAGTCAACACCCGCTGCCAACACTGACACATGGACCACCTATTACTCTGCTATGTGTCAGAACACTGGTTCCAAAGCTCACTGGGAAACATTGGGATGGTCAGTTGAGGAGGGAGAGACGGAGAGAGAAAGAAAGACAGAGAGAGAGAGAGAGAGAGAGAAATAAACTACTTCTAGAGATAGAGAGAGGATATCCGGTCATTAATCCTGCTCCCTCGTTTAGGAACTTTGTGGTCTTTAATTTAGTGGAAAACGCGTCGATGGTGTGTGTGTGTGTGTGTGTGTGTGCGTGCGCGCGTGTATGTTAGTGATGCGCGGGTTGACTCATACTCCGCGTTCCCCACGTTTATATCCACAGGGCTGGCGGGTTTAGGGTCATTAAATATTGTGTGGATGAAGGACGGGTGGGTTGAATAAAGAGAAAACATTAAAAATCCATAACTGTATCATTCTTGAGCAATTCATATCTATAGGCTACAGTGAGGTTTTTCTTTCATTATTTTGATCTGGTGTTAGTGCGTAGCCTAAGCTTCAGGGTCTAACTGTACACCTGCCAAGTATGCGCCAACTGACAAATGCTTTTGGGAGCTTGGGCAGAAAAAGTTAACGTCGATCCACGTTGCAAAAAGTACGTCAGAGTTTAATTCAATAAGAGAAAAGCTGCGAAATGGAGAGGTGAAAATAAAGAGAACGGAGGGCCAGAACAGTAGCCTAATGTTTGGGAAAGATTTGTTGAAGTGATAAAATAGGATTATAGCAGGTATGTTATGTGTGATAATTGTGAGGCGCTTTGCAAATTCGACATCACAAGACAGGGACATCAACATGGCACCTCAAAGGAACAGTAGGCTACTGTTCAGATGGGTACTTACATGGAATAGTAGCCTGACATCTGGACACTGGCTGTAGGTCTACAACCTCTCACATAGCCTTATTATTAACTCCTGCAGAATGGTGGGTGGGCAGGCAGGCACAAGAGGGCATGCTGGCTGCCACCCAAAGTCTACAACGGCAGCAGAGGCAGGAGAGGTGGAGGAGAGTTAACCCAGAGGTTAACTATGTACCAGCAGGTTGGGAGTTTTTATTAGTGGAAGAGCAAATCAGTGAACAAGCCCTCAGCTCAGATAAACTGAGTGAAACGAGGCCAGAGAGGAAACTCTGGGGAACATGCCAAGATGCATTATTTTTTCATTGGCTAGTTGAAATAATAGAGCAATAACCCAGTCTGTCAGGTGTGGGTTTGATTCTGTGGAGTCTGGAGTGGTGGTTCTGGAGTGGCGGTCCTGGAGTGGTGGTTCTGTAGTGGTTCAAGAGTGGTGGTTCTGGAGTGGTGGTCAAGAAGTGGTAGTCCTGGAGTGGTGGTTTTGTAGTGGTTCTGGAGTGATGGTTCTGGAGTGGTGGTCCTGGAGTGGTGGTTCTGTAGTTGTTCTGGAGTGATGGTTCTGGAGTGGTGGTTCTGGAGTGGTGGTCCTGGAGTGGTGGTCCTGGAGTGGTTCTGTTGGAGTGGTTCTGTTGGAGTGGTTCTCCTGGAGTGGTTCTGTTGGAGTGGTTCTCCTGGAGTGGTTCTGTTGGAGTGGTTATGTT
>NC_143039.1:56388614-56503614 GCF_057628025.1 Oncorhynchus mykiss | reverse complement strand
GCGTTGCAGTTCTTGACACATTCAAACCAGTGTGCCTGGCAATTACTTACCAAACTCCGTTCAAAGGAACTTACATTTTTTTTCTTGCCCATTCAACCTCTGAATGGCACGCATACACAATCCATGTCTCAATTGTCTCAATGCTTAAAAATCTTTCTTTAACATGTCTCCTCCCCTTCACCTACACTGATTGAAGTGGATTTAACCAGTGACATCAATAAGGGATCATAGCTTTCACCTGCAGTCTGTCATGGAAAGAGCAAGTGTCCTTAATGTGTTGTACACTCAGTGTATATGCTATTTAGCAGACACTTATGTCCAAAGCGACTTAGTCATGCATCCATACTGTTAGAGACGTTTTGTATGTGGAAAGAAAATGTATTAGTAGATATTTGATTGATTTGTCTTGAATTGAAATATATTGACATTATATTGAAATTGTTATTATTGTCATTGGAAAGTCCCTTATTGTTATTACACCTAGTGGCCTATTTTGCGTTTACCTGTAGGGAATCATATTAGGGGGTTATGGGTAAAGACCGAGAGGAAGCTAAAGTTTCTAAAGATACTCCGCTCAAAATCTGTCCAGGAAAACAACACCAGGAAGTGAGGAATTGTTGTATGGAGGTCAATTAGAGAGTGTTGGATTTCATCCAATTTAATTGCTGATTTCTTATGTGAGGCTTATTTGATTTGTAATGGTTAGGGATGTTACGGATGCACTGATACTGTGTAAGTGTAAGCACAACACATTTTGGAAGCTTTTTTAAAAATGACTTTATATAAGAGTTGTGCCTGCTGTTCACACATGTATCTACCCTCTCATTGGCTAGAATGGTCCTACCCGATCTCGCCCACCTTCCATTTTGAGGACATGTGTTTTTATCGTTAGAGCGGTCACTCGACCATCTTGTCAATATAATAGATCATCTTTGGTAAAGATGGTGTCAGAAACATTAATTAGCACAGGTGTGCAGCCTGATAGGAATTGGAAGACGCCATACAGACAAACAGTTTCTTTGGGACTATTTTACTCTTTAGCATTCATCAACCTTGGAATCTGTGTGACAATCTCATTGTGAGCAATAAATATAATTGAATTGAAATCAAAAACTCTCAAGTCTCATATATGGGAACGTGTAAACAAGCCTTTATTTGGCGTCTAAGGAAGTGGCCTTTTTGAACTCTAGGAACCTTAGCCACTAAACATACAGCCATGAACCATCCAATCACACTGCACTTTATGTCTGCTGCACAGAACGTTGCTGAGGACGGCTCATAATAATAAGCAAATGGAATAGCATCAAACACCTGGAAACTACGTGTCTGATGTATTTGATACCATTTCACTGATTCCGTTCCAGTCATCAACCACAAGCCCGTACTCCCCAACTAAGGTGCTGTCACGCCCTGACCTGAGATATCTCTGTTTTCTTTATATTTTGGTTAGGTCAGGGTGTGACTAGGGATAAGCTAGTTTTTGTAATGTCTAGGTTGTTTTTATTGCCTAGGGTTTTTGTATGTCTAGGGTTTTGTAGGTCTAGGTATTTGTATGTTTATGGTGGCCTGATATGGTTCCCAATCAGAGGCAGCTGTTTATCATTGTCTCTGATTGGGGATCATATTTAGGTAGCCATTTCCCTTTGGTGTTTGTGGGTTCTTGTCTATGTGTAGTTGCCTGTCAGCAGTCGTTTGTATAGCGGTTTGGGTTGTTATTTCGTTCAGTGTTTCATTCTTTAAATAAATAAGAATGTACGTATACCACGCTGCGCCTTGGTCCGATCCTTATAACGAACGTGACAGGTGCCACCAACCTCCTGCAGTCTGCTGCGCTTAACCAACCTATGCCATTTAGGAATACTTATTTTTCTTATTTTTTTATATACTATTTATCACATTTTACCTCAGCCGCTCCTAACTGGAAGTAGAAGGGGAAGTGAAAAAGAAACCAATAAGAGATTCATGTTGAAGCGTTTACCTTTCTGGGCTGTTTTGATATTTTTTATTTTTTGCAGAATTTGTCGGTAAAATGATTGGGTGTTTATATGACAAATATCAATGTTCCCCTGTAGGTTCTTGGCCTATCCACAGGGAGTACTTGGTAAGACTTATAGGAACATAGGCCTACTGGTAAACTGGACATGAGGTACTTCAGGCAAAGCCGTTCATATAGGCAGACTACGTGCTGCGTTACATTTTTGGGGGGAATTCAGTTGGGGTCTCACCTTACTGTAAAAAAGTAAAGGTGAAATTTCTAAACTTGGTAGTGCATCAGCAGTTTTCCACTTATGTCAGTAACTCAATTAGCCCATGTCAGCATTTTTTTTTAGGTTGCTAGGTACCTAAATCTTGTAGTAGGCCTAATCATCATCAAATTACTGACCGGGCATGCAAGTCATGTGCTCAGCAGCCCTGACCTCCAGGGGACCCCCATTGATTTTGTTTGTCACTCTTACACATACGTACAGACTACATGACAGAAAGTATGTGGACACCTGCTCAACAAACATTTCATTCCGAAATCATGAGCATTAATATGGAGTTAGTCTCCCCTTTGCTGCTACAACAGCCTCCACTCTTCTGGGAAAGATTTCCCCTAGATGTTGGAACATTGCTGCAGGGACTTGCATCCATTCAGCCATAAGAGCATTAGTGATGTTTGGCGATTAGGCATGGCTTGCAGCCTGCGATTAGGCCTGCCTCGCAGAAGCACAGAATTGTCTAGAATGTCATTGTATGCTGTAGCGTTACAATGGAACTAAGAGCCCGAGCCCGAACCATGAAAAATAGCCCCAGACCATTATTCCTCATCCAGGAGGAATGAGCCAAGTAAAGCCCCCCCGGCCAAACCCTCCCCTAACCCGGACGACGCTGGGCCAATTGCTTGCTGCCCTATGGGATTCCTTGCCACGGCCGGTTATGACACAGCCTGGGATCAAACTTGGGTCTGTAGTGACACCTCAAGCACTGCGATGCAGTGCCTTAGACCGCTACGCCACTCGGGAAGCAGAGAAAATGTGTTTTTAATCTGCAATACTCTACTTTCTTTACATCACATGTGTAGAATTGCAGGAAATTAACTTTATCACCGCAAAACAATTATTCTGTGGCTGCGGATACAGAGATTTCGGCCCCACCCCTCTGGAAACCTTTTCCTCAAAGCAGGGGCGGCAGGTAGCCTAGTGGTTGGAGCGCTGGGCCAGTAACCGAAAGGTTGCTGAATCGAATCCCCAAGCTGACCAGAAATCTGTCATTCTGCCCCTGAACAAGGCAGTTAACCCACTGTTCCCCCAGTAGGCCATCATTGTAAATAAGAATTGGTTCTTAACGGATTTGCCTAGTTCAATAAAGGTTCAAATAAAAATATATATTTTTAAACCTACGGATCCGGATCACGTTCTGCGCATTTGTTGTTTTAAGCACACATATTTCTACGTAGCTACTGCTTACACTCCACCTCCCTTTACGTTTCCCTCTTTACTCACCCTCCTCTGAACCTCCTCTGAACCTCTTATGTACCATGATGTAGCCTATGGGCTTGTTCCACATTGCAGCCAACAGTGCAGGAGACTGATGACTGACTAATCTACAAATCGCCTTGCACCACAAATAACTACTCATTATTATTTGTAGATCAGTCAGTCACCCACAATTTACATTATGGAGTTGATGCTTTCGAACAAGGCTGTTTCTCTGCCTCATATTTCTGGACAGCTGAAATAAAAACATTTGAACAAATTCAAGGCCATTTTGAAGGCTACAACCTACTCTGTCTGTTGTAACATATATTATGGTGGCACAAGCAGGATGCAGTCCTTACACATTGTATTGGAGTAAAAACTATCTGCGTTTGGTGTGATGACGTTAATCTTTATTGTTGCTGCCAATATCGTAGCCACCACCCAGATTTGCTGAAAAAGAACACTACTACTTTGACTGCATGTCTGCCTCCTGCTTAGCCAATGTTTACAATGATGATGAAAAAGGAGTTAGCCTGTTCCCAGACCTGTTTGTGTCGTCTATAGACATAGTAGTTAGCAATACAGCAGAAACACATCTGGGACCAGGCTAGAGCAAGACATTGTGATAGATGTGCAGATGATGATGTGCAAGTAGAGATACTGGGGTGCAAAAGAGCAAAAAGATAAATAACAATATGGGGGTGAGGTAGTTCGTGTGCTACTTACAGATGGGCTGTGTACAGGTACCGTTATTGGTAAGCTGCTCTGACAGCTGACGCTTAAAGTTAGAGAGGGAGATATATGTCTCCAGCTTCAGTGAATTTTGCAATTTGTTCTAGTCATTGGCAGCAGAGAACTGGAAGAAAAGGCGGCAAAAGGAAGTGTTGGCTTTGGGGATGACCAGTGAAATATACCTGCTGGAGCGCGTGCTACGGGTGGGTGTGGCTATGGTGACCAGTGAGCTGCGATAAGGCGGGGCTTTACCTAGCAAAGACTTATAGATTACCTGGAGCCAGTGGGTTTGGCGATGAATATGTAGCGAGGGCCAGCCAACTAGAGCATACAGGTTGCAGTGGTGGGTAGCATATGGGGCTTTGGTGACAAAACGGATGGCACTGTGATAGACTACATCCTATTTGCTGAGTAGAGTGTTGGAGGCTATTTTGTAAATGACATCGCCGAAGTCAAGGATCGGTAGGATAGTCATTTTTACGAGGGTATGTTAGGCAGCATGAGTGAAGGAGGCTTTGTTGCGAAATAGGAAGACGATTCTAGGTTTAATTTTGGATTGGAGATGCTTAATGTGAGTCTGGAAGGAGAGTTTACAGTCTAACCAGACACCTAGGTATTTGTAGTTGTACACATATTTTAAGTCAGAACCGTCCAGAGTAGTGATGCTAGTCGGGCGGTCTGGTGCGGGTAGCAATCGGCTGAAGAGCATGCATTTAGTTTTTATCCAATCTAACGCACAAGCAAAGTAATACATGACATGATTACAACACAGACATTTAGCTACATACATTGCAGTCAGCATGGACAACATAAGCTAGGTAACTGATACCGGTGTGTCTTTTCAGCAGCTCCTAGGTTCTTTATCACGTCATTGAAGTGGCCATGTGGGTGTGACTGATGTGAACCAATCAGAGGGGATCCTGTCACAGAAATCTCAGGCAACAACAGCACCTTGTCGAGGTGTGTGTGTGTAAAATCTCCATTGTTTAGCATAATTACGTAAGCAGTGCTTATGCTAAACTAGCAATGATGAGATTGTGTGAGCACTTGCCAAACAGACACCTGTGTCAAGGTGAGAAGCTGTGGACAGGGGTATTACAGAGGTATTCAATATGTTCTGAGGAAACTGTACCCAGTTACCACAAAATGTTCTGAGACCCATACTGTATGTGTCTTAGAGCTTGGTGAGTGCATGGTTATCCTATGGTTATTTTGTATAAAACCTTCCCACAATGTTCTGGGAATGGTGCAGGATACCGAGCTAGCACATAACGTTCTGAGAACCATATGTTTCTTATATGGGATTTTTTGACAACTTCAGCAGGATGGTTCTATTTGAGGTCATGTTCTCAGAATAACGTTCTAAGAATGTTTTTTTAAACCTCTACGGGATCTGTGTCCCTATAATGGGACGGTTGATGCTAACGTGCGCTCATGTGACCAGAATGACGTTGTAAGTAACAGCAAACTTTCCAGGACATAGACTTGTCTTACACATGTCTTATACAGGCAGAAAGCTTAAATTATTGTTCATTTAACTACACTGTAAAATTTACAATAGCTTTTACAGTGAAAAAATATCATGCTTTGTTTGATGAGAGTTCACAACAACAAAAAACTTTTATCACGGCAACTGGTTTGATACATTCACCTCTGAAGGTACAAAATGTACTTACATTTAGTAATCTTGCTCTTTTTTGTCATCCTGAGAGTCCCAGAGATAAAATGTAGCATAGTTTTGTTTGATAAAATGTATTTTTATATTCAAATGTAGTAACTGGGTTCTACAGTTTGAACGCCTGCTGTCTCTGGCTCCACACCCACCACGTCAGGCCATCTAGATGTATGAAAGTTAGTGTGCAAACTTATTATTACCATATCATTTTTGTATGTTCTCTATAGTTATGTACTTGAAAATGTATAAATTGACCAATTCGGCACATTTGGGCAGATACAAAATACTGTGGAGTTTTATAATGCTTCACTGAATCAATCTGAAACTTTGCACACACACTGATGCCATCTAGTGGCCAAAATCTAAATTGTGCCAAAACTCCAATATTATATTACGGCCTTTCTCTTGCATTTCAAAGATGATGAAACAAAAATAAATAATAGAAAATGCATGTTTTTTTGTTTGTATTATCTTCTACCAGTTCTAAGTGTAATATTTTCCTACATTAATAAAACATTTCCACAAACTTCAAAGTGTTCCTTTCAAATTGTATCAAGAATATGCATATCCTTGCTTCAGGTCCTGAGCTGCAGGCAGTTAGATTTGTCATTTTAGGTGAAAATTGAAAAAAAGGGTCCGATCCTTAAGAGGTTTTAAGCTAATCAGTCCATCCGGTATGCATAATAATACCATCCACACTCAATGGCGTTTAGTCATATTTGTTTCATTTTGGAGTATAGGTTAGACCAATTTAAGACATCTTAAATCAGTTTTGTTTTATGTTTTTCTTCCGTGATTAATATGCGTAGGCTATGTATTGTAAAACGGCACAATCATCGTTTTAATGTAGTTTGTTTTCCGGCCTTGGGCTCATAAGCCTATGCATATGCTTAAACTCTAATATGCATATGAGTGTTTTGAATTAATCATCACCTTAGAAAGCGCTGTCCATTTAATTGTGTTAGGCTTTGAAACAACATCCACAACAACCTAGTTTTACACTGTTTCAACCTGCTGTTGAACCTGATTCTTCAAATTGATCATTACAGGTGAGTTTTAAAAGTTTGATAGTAATACTGTTTTGATGACAAGTGTTTGATGTTATTTTTGATGCATTTGCAGTGATGTCAGAGTGGTTAAAGGGACAATAGAGCCCTGACTACCAGGCCATTAGGACCTGATGGTAGTTAGGAAGTTGGGTACTACAAAGACATGTTGCAGAGGGCATTAAAAGAGATTACCGAAACTCAATGGTCACATAGAATTTTACTGCGGTTATGGCTTATGACTGCCGGTGTGGTGGTAATAGGGTCACTGCAACAGCCAATGGCACAACGTCAGCGAGATTCAAACCTACAATCTTCATGGAATTAGTCCAGGATGGAGCTAGTCTGCCATGTTTTTTTAACTCATACAAAGGTGTTAATTTTAGTCCACTCAAACAAACCCCATTTCACAGGAAACAAGCACCCATTAAGATCAGGTCTGGCCAATTAGTGGGCATGGCAAAACACTTTTTTTTTGGGGGGGGGGGGGGGGGGGGGGGGGGGTGTAGAAATGAACAGGCAATTAACCCACTGTTCCTAGGCCGTCATTGAAAATAAGAATTTGTTCTTAACTGACTTGCCTAGTTAAATAAAGGTAAATAAATAAAAACAAGATGGAGATTAGAGAAAGTTTTGTTGACGCAGAGAACGGAATGTATATGTCTTTAAGTTTCGCTCCAAAACTTGTCTGGGAGAGAACTTATAGTCCTAGACGATACTGTTGGTTCATTGATTGTGCAGGGTGGCTTACAATTAGTTAGCCAACAATTTCTGAATTTGTATTTGATTTTAATAGCCTAGGAATAGGGATTTTGTTTTATATATATTTCAAAATTAATAGGCTGACACATTACCTTTAGCTACAGATTATCTCATCACCATACATTTCCATCTCCTCCTCTCTCTCCTTTATTCAGTTCTTGAGCATGCAGACGGGCTGTCAAGAGTTTAGTGGAAAAAAACATGTAACTATTCATGTTCCCAGATTTAATTGTGTTTCCCAAATTTAGCACTGGGTGGATGAAGGAACAAGGTTGGAGAGCCAAAGGCATACAGAGTTTTGGTGGAATTTCACCTGTTGGGCAGCAAGAGCATGCTCCTCAAACAGTGGTTGATGCATCAAGTGAAATACGTGTTCTTATATGTATTTCTCAAGCAGCTCATATTAAGCACAGCTCTGCTATAAAACAGAAGTAGCCTACAAAAAGGACCGCCGGGAAAGCACGTGTCCTCCATTCACTATTTGTGTATACAGATTGCATATATTTTTTCCACTGCCCCTGTTGCTGTCCATTTTATAATGGGCCATTCTAAACATAAACTAGTATTAGTAAAGACAAGATGAAATTCCAAATAGTCTGATGGGTGAAAATATGATCACTTGATGAGAGAACAGCTGTGCAGCCTGAGGCAAGGAACAGAGCACAACCTTAGCCAATAGTTGCACAATGCAGCCCATATTTTGAATTCTAAGACATTAAAATGTTTTGAATGATTCACAATTACAGTTGACAAATAACTATAAATCTCGCATATAGTACCTTTTCAAATGATCACTTTTAAGCTCAACATAGCCACTTCATATGCGCACTCACTCTGTAATGGGAATTTGTATTTATTTATTTAATTCAGCTAAGTTCTATTATATTCTTATAAAATCATATAAAATAATGTCACGGGACTTATAAGGATATCTTTCAGCTAAATGAACAAGCCTACAGACTATGAAATGGTGTATAATCAGATGACATACAGTAGGCCAACTCATATTCTGTTCTTCTGGAATACATTCTTCATATCATGTTTCTTTAGACATGAGTCATGAGTCATTTTAGGGGATATTCAGAGGTGGAAACTTTCTGTGGG
Organism: Oncorhynchus mykiss; assembly: GCF_057628025.1. Lineage (NCBI taxonomy): Eukaryota > Metazoa > Chordata > Actinopteri > Salmoniformes > Salmonidae > Oncorhynchus > Oncorhynchus mykiss. The sequence continues at coordinate 56,494,834 of NC_143039.1, read as the reverse complement.
AATTAACTGGAATATATTGGTATTAATGGGAATATAAGGGAATTAACAGAAATGTATGCAAATTAATATTAATACCATTTAAATGTAGATGTTATTTGCATTGGATATATTTACCATATCATATGGAGACAGAAACATAAACCTTTCACCTTATCTTAAGTATACAGAAATGCAAATGATGAAATCCTTCAAATAGATAAACAACAACAACTTAGTTACAAATGGAACTTTAATTAAATGAGTTGACTCATTTGGTTGTCTTCCTCATAGGTTTCCATGTCTTCTCCCTGGACCTCCTCAATGTCCACTTCTTAAACATAAGACTGAGGCCTCATCTTCACTGTCACTTTCCAACCTTGTTGAGGATGGCTCGTTGTCAGGCTCAAAGCCTCAAATTTGCCCAGATGGCCACCAATTTTTCAACACAATTGGTTGGTCTGTTGCGTGCTTTAGTGTGTGTGTTCCCAAACAAGGACCAGTTGCGCTCTGAGGCGGCGGATGTTGGTGGGATTTCGAGGATGATGGAGGCAACAGGGGAAAGAGCCTCAGATCCACAAAGTCCCTTCCACCAGGTGGCTGATGAGATATGTTGGCACGACTGCCACATTGCATCTCCATCCCAAAGCCCTTGCTTGGAAGTGTACTTCGCCAGACTGCCATGAACCTTGCCCTCATCCAGGCCAAGGTGGGAGAGACACGGTAGTGATGACACCATAGGCCTTGTTGATCTCTACACTAGACAGGATGCTCTTGCCAGCATATTTGGGGTCCAACCTGTACGCTGTGGCATGTATGTGCTTCAGGCAGAAGTCTTCACCCTTTGTGATGTATTTCAAAACTGCAGTTTCCTCTGCTTGGAGCAACAGTTAAGTGGGCAGTACAGATTTCTTCTTAGACATCTGAAAGCAGAGTCTGAACATCAGACAGGATGGCATTATCTCTCTCAATCCTTACAATGGCTACTGCTATAGGTTTCAGGAGTTTCAGGCTACTTACCACTCTCTCCCAAAATACATAATCCAGGAGGATCCTCTTGATGGGACTGTCCATATCGGCAGACTGTAATATGGCCATTTCTTGGAGAGACTCCTTCCCCTCCAGGAGACAGTCAATTATGATGACAACACCACCCCAATGGGTGTTGCTGGGCTGCTTCAATGTAGTGCTCTTATTCTTCTCACTTTGCTTGGTGAGACAGAGTGCTGTTATAACTTGATGAACATTCACATACCTAACCATTTCCTTGGCTCTCTTGTAGATTGTATCCATTATTTTCAGTGCCATGTTGTCCCTGAGGAGCAGATTCAATGCATGAGCAGCACAGCCAATGGGTGTGATGTGAGGGTAGGACTCCTCCACTTTAGACCAAGCAGCCTTCATGTTCACAGCATTGTCTGTCACCAGTGCAAATACCTTCTGTGGTCCAAGGTCATTGCCTTCAGCTCATCTGCAATGTAGAGACCGGTGTGTCTGTTGTCCCTTGTGTCTGTGATCTTGTAGAATACTGGTTGAGGGGTGGAGATGATGTAGTTAATTATTCCTTGCCCACGAACATTCGACCACCCATCAGAGATGATTGCAATACAGTCTGCTTTCTCTATGATTTGCTTGACCTTCACTTGAACTCTGTCGAACTCTGAATCCAGCAAATGAGTAGATAAAGCATGTCTGGTTGGAGGGGTGTATGCTGGGCGAAGAACATTCAGAAATCTCTCCCAATACACATTGCCTGTGAGGAGGTGAACTAGTTGCATACACAGCTTGAGCAAGACATTCATCAGCATTTCTCTGACTACGTTCCTCCATTGAGTCAAAAAAATCTTCTGATTCCAGGAGGACCATGAGCTGTTGCTATCGATAAGGTGTCTGATTCATCATTTTTACCTCAAATAGAAGTAAAGGGACTTTTGTCAGAGGTTGCTTGTTGTGAGTGTTGAGGGAACTTTGTGCACTTGGCCAGATGATTCTGCATCTTTGTTGCATTCTTCATATATGATTTGGCACAGTATTTGCGAATGTACACAGCTTTTCCTTCTACATTAGCTGCAGTGAAATGTCTCCACACATCTGATACTGCCCGTTGCATTTTCCTGTAAAGATTAAATTGAGTTAAAAAAATACACAATTCCATGTACAGATAAATAGTTAAGCAGTTAGATTAAAATACTCCTTTGTAAGATGAATGTTTTAAAATGAAACATGTATGGAAACAGGTGAATTAACACTCCTCAGTTAGTAGGCTCAAGCAAGCTAAAATTAACTAGCAGAAATGTTAGCAAGTTAGAAATGACTTAAAAACACTTTGCTGTAGGCTACTATTTACTCGTTAACAAAAAATCATAAAATATATTGACCCCATCCAGAATTGTAATCAAAACTTACCAGAAAGCATGTAGTCCTTGGCTCAGACAGTGTAGTAGTGTGGGCTTAATAGCATCAGTAGCATTAGTGCGCAAGCTCTTGAGAATCAGCTGAACATGTGATGGAAGAGCGCACTGCACATGTGATGGAAGAATGCACTGTGCATGCAGAGGGTGGCAATTCCATTGAATTGGGAACAGTTTAACCAAAATATGCCACAAGACCTAGAATTGCCTCATGTGTATCACACAAAAAAAGTTCTCTGTTATAAGCTAACTTTTTTTTGATGAATTTAAGCTAAATTCACAAAATTCCCAGGTTTACTTCCCATGGAAAATGTCTGGACATTTCCTGGAAAGTTTACAACCCTTTGCAGCCCTAGTCATGACTAAAATCAATAATGGATTTATTGTTATGGTGTATTTTAAATCGCTTTATTCAATTTTTTAAAATGTAGATGTTCCAAAGGCCAGATGTGTGGAGGCCTGAAGATGCTAAACCGGTTGATGTTAACGTATGGTCAATGACCATAAAACCTGCAGTCTTTTCATGTCAATAATTGGCTAACAAAATGTCATGACCATCACAGCCCTACTGTGCTACAATAAAAAAACAAACATGTGTTTGCATGGCTAATGCCTAAGTGAATTAATTTCCATGTGACCTATCTGTGCTTGGAGTTCAAAACAGTTAACCCAAACTAAGCTACTGTAATAGTGTTATTAAAAGACTTATTGAAACATGTTCTCAGAATGTTATTTAATTACCTTCAAATAATCTATAATTTCAGTTCTTAGAACCTCCCAAGAAAACGCTTCATAGTACCTCCCTGCAATCTAAATATGTACAGTTGAAGTCGGAAGTTTACATACACTTAGGTTGGAGTCATTAAAACTTGCTTGTCAACCACTACAAATTTCTTGCTAACAAACTATAGTTTTGGCAAGTCGGTTAGGACATCTACCTTGTGCATGACAAAAGTCATTTTTCCAACAATTGTTTACAGATAGATTATTTCACTTATAATTCACTGTATCACAATTCCAGTGGGTCAGAAGTTTACATACACTAAGTTGACTGTGCCTTTAAACAGCTTGGAAAATTCGAGAAAATTATGTCATGGCTTCTGACAGGCTAAATTAAATAATTTGAGTCAATTGGAGGTGGACCTGTGGATGTATTTCAAGGCCTACCTTCAAACACAGTGTCTCTTTGCTTGACATCATGGGAAAATCAAAAGAAATCAGCCAAGATCTCAGAAAAAAATTGTAGACCTCCACAAGTCTAGTTCATCTCTGGGAGCAATTTCCAAACGCCTGAAGGTACCACGTTCATCTGTACAAAAGGTTCAAAAGTATCTATATCCACAGTAAAATGAGTGCTATATCGACATAACTTGAAAGGCCGCTCAGCAAGGAAGTAGCGACTGCTCCAAAACTGCCATAAAATAGCCAGACTACGGTTTGCAACTGCACATGGAGACAAAGATCGTAATTTTTGGAGAAATGTCCTCTGGTCTGATGAAACAAAAATAGAACCGTTTGGCCATATTGACCGTTGTTATGTTTGGAGGAAAAAGGGGGAGGCTTGCAATACGAAGAACACCATCCTAACCATGAAGCACAGGGATGGCAGCATCATTGTGGGGGTGCTTTGCTGCAGGAGGGACTGGTCCACTTCACAAATAGATTGCATCATGATGCAGAAAAAGTATGTTGATATATTGAAGCAACATCTCAAGACATCAGTCAGGAAGTTAAAGCTTGGTCACAAATGGGTCTTCCAAATGGACAATGACCCCAAGCATACTTCCAAAGTTGTGGCAAAATGGCCTAAGGACAACACTGTCAAGGTATTGGAGTGGCCATCACAAAGCCCTGACATCAATCCTATAGAAAATGTGTGGGCAGAACTGAAAAAGCATGTGTGAGCAAGGAGGCCTACAAACCTGACTCGGTTACACCAGCTCTGTCAGGAGGAAAGGGCTTGTCACGCCTTGACTTTAGAGATCCTTTTTATTCTCTATTTTGGTTAGGTCAGGGTGTGACTAGGGTGGGTAGTCTAGTTTTTTTTCTTATCTATGTTGGCCTGGTATGGTTTCCAATCAGAGGCAGCTGTCTATCGTTGTCTCTGATTGGGGATCATATTTAGGCAGCCTTTTCCCACTGGGGTTTTGTGGGATCTTGTCTATGTCTAGTTGAATGGCTGAATAATTTTGCACGCCCAATTTTTCAGTTTTTGATTTGTTAAAAAAGTTTGAAATATCCAATAAATGTGTCAGGTGCGTGAATGAGGACCCAAAAGCGAATTAACAAACAGAGTCTCTTTAATGATGAACACACGTGGGCTCAGATGGACAGGTAGATTCCGACAGGACAGGACAAGGTTGCAGCAAACACGATGATAGTCTGGTTCAGGCATGAGACACACAAACAAGAATCCGACAAAGACAGGAGCAGAAACAGAGAGAGATATAGGGACCTAATCAGAGGGAAAAAGGGAACAGGTGGGAAAAGGGGTGAACGAGGTAGTTAGGAGGAGACAAGGCACAGCTGGGGAAAAGAGGGGGAGAAAAGGTAACCTAACAACGACCAGCAGAGGGAGACAGGGTGAAAGGAAAGGACAGAAAGACACAACATGACAATACATGACAGTACCCCCCCACTCACCGAGCGCCTCCTGGCGCACTCGAGGAGGAAACCTGGCGGCAACGGAGGAAATCCTCGATCAGCGCACGGTCCAGCACGTCCCGAGAGGGAACCCAACTCCTCTCCTCAGGACCGTACCCCTCCCAATCTACGAGGTACTGGTGACCACGGCCCCGAGGACGCATGTCCAAAATCCTACGGACCCTGTAGATGGGTGCGCCCTCGACAAGGATGGGGGGGGGGGGGGGGGGGGGGAGACGAGCGGGGGCGCGAAGAACGGGCTTGATACAGGAGACATGGAAGACCGGGTGGACGCGACGAAGGTATCGCGGAAGAAGAAGTCGAACTGCGACAGGATTAATGACCCGAGAAATACGGAACGGACCAATGAACCGCGGGGTCAACTTGCGAGAAGCCGTCTTAAGGGGAAGGTTCTGAGTGGAGAGCCAAACTCTCTGACCGCGACAATATCTAGGACTCTTAGTTCTACGCTTATTAGCAGCCCTCACAGTCTGCGTCCTATAACGGCAAAGTGCAGACCTGACCCTCTTCCAGGTGCGCTCGCAACGTTGGACAAAAGCCTGAGCGGAGGGGACGCTGGACTCGGCGAACTGAGATGAGAACAGCGGAGGCTGGTACCCGAGGCTACTCTGAAAAGGAGATAGCCCGGTCGCAGACGAAGGAAGCGAGTTGTGGGCGTATTCTGCCCAGGGGAGCTGTTCTGACCAAGACGCAGGGTTGCGAAAAGAAAGACTGCGTAAGATGCGACCAATAGTCTGATTGGCCCGTTCTGCTTGACCGTTAGACTGGGGGTGAAAGCCGGAAGAGAGACTGACGGAAGCCCCAATCAAACGGCAAAACTCCCTCCAAAATTGAGACGTGAATTGCGGACCTCTGTCCGAAACGACGTCTGACGGAAGGCCATGAATTCTGAAAACATTCTCGATGATGATTTGTGCCGTCTCTTTAGCAGAAGGAAGCTTAGCAAGGGGAATGAAATGAGCCGCCTTAGAGAACCTATCGACAACCGTAAGAATAACAGTCTTCCCCGCTGACGAAGGCAGTCCGGTGACAAAATCTAAGGCGATGTGAGACCACGGTCGAGAGGGAATGGGAAGCGGCCTGAGACGGCCGGCAGGAGGAGAGTTACCGGACTTAGTCTGCGCGCAGACCGAACAAGCAGCCACGAAACGACGCGTGTCATGCTCCCGGGTGGGCCACCAAAAACGCTGGCGAATGGAAGCAAGCGTACCCCGAACGCCAGGGTGGCCGGCTAACTTGGCAGAGTGAGCCCACTGAAGAACGGCCAGACGAGTAGGAACGGGAACGAAAAGAAGGTTCCTAGGACAAGCGCGCGGCGACGGAGTGTGAGTGAGCGCTTGCTTTACCTGCCTCTCAATTCCCCAGACAGTCAACCCGACAACACGCCCCTCAGGGAGAATCCCCTCGGGGTCAGTGGAGGCTACTGAGGAACTGAAGAGACGAGATAAAGCATCAGGCTTGGTGTTCTTAGAGCCCGGACGATAAGAAATCACGAACTCGAAACGAGCGAAAAACAGCGCCCAACGCGCCTGACGCGCATTAAGTCGTTTGGCAGAACGGATGTACTCAAGGTTCCTATGGTCAGTCCAAACGACAAAAGGAACGGTCGCCCCCTCCAACCACTGTCGCCATTCGCCTAGGGCTAACCGGATGGCGAGCAGTTCGCGGTTTCCCACATCATAGTTACGTTCCGACGGCGACAGGCGATGAGAAAAATACGCGCATGGGTGGACCTTGTCGTCAGAGAGGGAGCGCTGAGAAAGAATGGCTCCCACGCCCACCTCTGACGCGTCAACCTCGACAACGAACTGTCTAGAGACGTCAGGTGTAACAAGGATAGGAGCGGATGTAAAACGATTCTTGAGGAGATCAAAAGCTCCCTGGGCGGAAACGGACCACTTAAAGCACGTCTTGACAGAAGTAAGGGCTGTGAGAGGAGCTGCCACCTGACCGAAATTACGGATGAAACGACGATAGAAGTTCGCGAAGCCGAGAAAGCGCTGCAGCTCGATGCGTGACTTAGGGGCGGGCCAATCAATGACAGCTTGGACCTTAGCGGGATCCATCTTAATGCCTTCAGCGGAAATAACAGAACCGAGAAATGTGACGGAGGAGGCATGAAAAGTGCACTTCTCAGCCTTCACAAAAAGACAATTCTCTAAAAGGCGCTGGAGGACACGTCGAACGTGCTGAACATGAATCTGGAGTGACGGTGAAAAAATCAGGATATCGTCAAGGTAAACGAAAACAAAGATGTTCAGCATGTCTCTCAGGACATCATTGACTAATGCCTGAAAGACAGCTGGAGCGTTAGCGAGGCCGAAAGGAAGAACCCGGTATTCAAAGTGCCCTAACGGAGTGTTAAACGCCGTCTTCCACTCGTCCCCCTCCCTGATGCGCACGAGATGGTAAGCGTTACGAAGGTCCAACTTAGTGAAAAACCTGGCTCCCTGCAGGATCTCGAATGCTGAAGACATAAGAGGAAGCGGATAACGATTCTTCACTGTTATGTCATTCAGCCCTCGATAATCTATGCAGGGGCGCAGAGACCCGTCCTTCTTCTTGACAAAAAAAAACCCCGCTCCGGCGGGAGAGGAGGAGGGGACTATGGTACCGGCGTCAAGAGCTACAGACAAATAATCTTCGAGAGCCTTACGTTCGGGAGCCGACAGAGAGTATAGTCTACCCCGGGGGGGGTGGTTCCCGGAAGGAGATCAATACTACAATCATACGACCGGTGTGGAAGAAGAGAGGTGGCCCTGGACCGACTGAACACCGTGCGCAGATCGTGATATTCCTCCGGCACCCCTGTCAAATCACCAGGCTCCTCCTGTGAAGAAGAGACAGAGGAAACAGGAGGGATAGCAGACATTAAACATTTCACATGACAAGAGACGTTCCAGGAGAGGATAGAATTACTAGACCAATTAATGGAAGGATTATGACAAACTAGCCAGGGATGGCCCAAAACAACAGGTGTAAAAGGTGAACGAAAAATTAAAAAAGAAATGGTTTCGCTATGATTACCAGAAACAGTGAGGGTTAAAGGTAGCGTCTCACGCTGAATCCTGGGGAGAGGACTACCATCCAGGGCGAACAAGGCCGTGGACTCCCTTAACTGTCTGAGAGGAATGTCATGTTCCCGAGCCCAGGTCTCGTCCATAAAACAGCCCTCCGCCCCAGAGTCTATTAAGGCACTGCAGGAAGCTGACGAACCGGTCCAGCGTAGATGGACCGACAAGGTAGTGCAGGATCTTGAAGGAGAGACAGGAGTAGTAGCGCTCACCAGTAGCCCTCCGCTTACTGATGAGCTCTGGCTTTTACTGGACATGAAGTGACAAAATGACCAGCAGAACCGCAATAGAGACAGAGGCGGTTGGTGATTCTCCGTTCCCTCTCCTTAGTCGAGATGCGGATACCTCCCAGCTGCATAGGCTCAGCTCCCGAGCCGGCAGAGGAAGATGGTAGTGATGCGGAGAGGGGGGCAACGGAGAACGCGAGCTCCTTTCCACGAGCTCGGTGACGAAGATCAACCCGTCGCTCAATGCGAATAGCGAGTTCAATCAAGGAATCCACGCTGGAAGGAACCTCCCGGGAGAGAATCTCATCCTTTACCTCTGCGCGGAGACCCTCCAGAAGACGAGCGAGCAAAGCCGGCTCGTTCCAGCCACTGGAGGCAGCAAGAGTGCGAAACTCAATAGAGTAGTCTGTTATGGATCGATTGCCTTGACATAGGGAAGACAGGGCCCTGGAAGCCTCCTCCCCAAAAACAGATTGATCAAAAACCCGTATCATCTCCTCCTTAAAGTCCTGATACTGGTTAGTACACTCAGCCCTTGCCTCCCAGATTGCCGTGCCCCACTCACGAGCCCGTCCAGTAAGGAGAGATATGACGTAGGCGACACGAGCAGTGCTCCTGGCGTAAGTGTTGGGCTGGAGAGAAAACACAATATCACACTGGGTGAGGAACGAGCGGCATTCAGTGGGCTCCCCAGAGTAACACGGCGGGTTATTGATTCTGGGCTCCGGAGATTCGAAAGCCCTGGAAGTGGCCGGTGGATCGAGGCGGAGATGGTGAACCTGTTCTGTGAGGTTGGAGACTTGGGTGGCCAGGGTCTCAACGGCATGTCGAGCAGCAGACAATTCCTGCTCGTGTCTGCCTAGCATCGCTCCCTGGATCTCGACGGCTGAGTGGAGAGGATCCGAAGTCGCTGGGTCCATTCTTGGTCGGATTCTTCTGTCAGGTGCGTGAATGAGGACCCAAAAGCGAATTAACAAACAGAGTCTCTTTAATGATGAACACACGTGGGCTCAGATGGACAGGTAGATTCCGACAGGACAGGACAAGGTTGCAGCAAACACGATGATAGTCTGGTTCAGGCATGAGACACACAAACAAGAATCCGACAAAGACAGGAGCAGAAACAGAGAGAGATATAGGGACCTAATCAGAGGGAAAAAGGGAACAGGTGGGAAAAGGGGTGAACGAGGTAGTTAGGAGGAGACAAGGCACAGCTGGGGAAAAGAGGGGGAGAAAAGGTAACCTAACAACGACCAGCAGAGGGAGACAGGGTGAAAGGAAAGGACAGAAAGACACAACATGACAATACATGACAAAATGTCGTTCCACTTCATGATTGTGTCCCACTTGTTGTTGATTCTTCACAAAAAAATACAGTTTTATATCTTTATGTTTGAAGCCTGAAATGTGGCAAAAGGTCGCAAAGTTCAAGGGGGCCGAATACTTTCGCAAGGCACTGTATGTGTCTCTAATATGGTTATACATTCGCCAGGAGGTTAGGAAGCGCAGGTCAATTTCCAAATCATTTTGTGGGCAGTGCGCACATAGCCTGTCTTCTCTTGAGAGCCAGGTCTCTTTCAATAGCAATGCTCATTGAGTCTCTTAAGCTTTCCGTAATTATGGGGCAGGTTTTCTGCCAATACTCTCTGTTTATGGCCAAATATCTTTCTTGTTTGTACAGTTGTTTTGTTAATTCTTTCTAATGTGTCAAGTAATTACCTTTTAGTTTTCTCATGATTTGGTCTCTCTCTCTCTCTCTCTCTCTCATTGACATGGCAAGTTAAATTACTTACATTGTCAAAGTACACATATAAACAAAAATGGTGGGACCAACAGCAATAGTAGTTGTGGAAATGGGATGACCTTTTAACAGCAAAAATAATATTCATGAAAATAAAAATATATTAAACCAATAGTAGTAGGCCAGTCTCAACATGACTGAGAAGCCACATGACATGGTATAAAAGCCAAAACAAAACGGGAAATATTATTGACATTACATTGCACTTCTCACTGGCTGTCCTTCAGGTTGTTGCAGGAGGACACATATTTGGCTGCCAAAACTGCACATTTAGGCTTTTCACTAAATAAATATTTCATATTTTATAGTTTCAAATTCTCTGTAGTGAATTATAATTTTGGGAAATAAATATTCTCTTAGGTCTGAGTATTTGTCACAGTGTAACAGGTTTGCCTGTGACGACCGGTCTCTATAGCCAAACTGTGCTCACTGAGTCTGTACCAAGTCAGTGTTTTCCTCAGTTTTCTATCAGTCACAGTGGTCAGATAGTCTGCCACCATGTACTGTCTGATCAGAGCCAAATTGCATTGAAGTTTACTTTTACTTTCTTTTTGCTTTGTGATGATTTGGTACGGCCAGATTTTCTGAGAGCGGTCCTGAGGCTCTATGGGGTTGGTTTGGGTTAGTGAACTGAGCCTCAGAACCAGCTGGCTGAGGAGACTCTTCTCTTGTCTAATCTCTTGACATTGTTGAGCTGTGTGATGGAATGTTTTGGGATCACTTGTTTTTAGATGGTTGTAAAATTTGATGGCTCTTTTTTCTATTTCAATAAGGAGGGGGTATTGGCCCAATTCTGATCTACATGCGTCATCTGGAGGTTTTCTTTGCACTTGCAATATGGTCTTGCAAAACTCATGCACTATTTCAATTGGATATTTGTCCCATTTGGTAAATTCATTGTTAGAGAGTGGACCCCATACTTCGCCGCCAGATAGAGAAATTGGTTCTTTAACTGATTTGACAATTTTTGGATGTTGGATGTTCCTTTTAATGGAATAGAATGCACTTCTTGCTTTGTCTCTCATTCACAGCCATGTGAAAGCTACCTGTGTTGCTGATATTTAGTCCCAGATACATGTAGTTTTTGGTGTGTTCTAATAGAATTGTGTCTAAATATAATTTATATTTGTGATCATGAGTTCCGGACCTTTTTTGGAATATCATTATATTATTTTTTATTTTTTTAGATGAACCTGTGCAGATGATCTAGGTGCTGCTGTAACTCATCTTTAGTGGGAGACAGCAGCACCAGGTCATCTGCGTACAGCAGACACTTGATTTCAGTGTTGTGTAGGATGATACCAGGTGCTGCCGATTCTTCTAATGTTTTTTCCAATTTATTAATGTAGATGTATAATAGTGTTGAACTTATTGGGTAGCCCTGTTTCACTCCACGTCCCTGAGAGAAGAAGTCTGTTTGCTTGTTGCCAATGTTTGGTGTACAATGATTTAAAACTTCTTGATGCACCCATCCCGTTAGCCGGATCATTTTAGTCAAAATCCGCTAAATTGCAGAGCGCGAAATTCAAATTAAATTACTAAAAATATTTCATTTTCATGAAATCACAAGTGCAAAAAAACAAAACACAGCTTAACTTGTTGTTAATCCATCTGGCATGTCAGATTTCAAAAAAGCTTTTTGGCGAAAGCATGCCAAGCATTTATGTAAAGACATCTCTCTCAGCAGACAAAACATTACAAACAGCTGGCAGCCAAGTAGATTGGTCATGAAAGTCAGAAAAGCAATCAAATGAATCGCTTACCTTTGATGATCTTCGAATGTTTGCACTCACGAGACTCCCAGTTACACAATAAATGTTCCTTTTGTTCCATAAAGATTATTATTATATCCAAAATACCTCCATTTGATTGGCGCGTTATGTTCAGAAATCCACAGGCTCGAGCGGTCACGAACCGGGCAGACGAAAATTCCAAATAGTCAAATCAAATCAAATCAAATTTTATTTATATAGCCCTTCTTACATCAGCTGATATCTCAAAATGCTGTACAGAAACCCAGCCTAAAACCCCAAACGGCAAGCAATGCAGTTGTAGAAGCACGGTGGCTAGGAAAAACTTCCTAGAAAGGCCAAAACCTTGGAAGAAACCTAGAAAAAAACCAGGCTATGAGGGGTGGCCAGTCCTCTTCTGGCTGTGCCGGGTGGAGATTATAACAGAACATGGCCAAGATGTTCAAATGTTCATAAATGACCAGCATGGTCAAATAATAATAATCACAGTAGTTGTCGAGGGTGCAGCAAGTCAGCACCTCAGGAGTAAATATCAGTTGGCTTTTCATAGCCGATCATTAAGAGTATCTCTACCGCTCATGCTGTCTCTAAAGAGTTGAAAACAGCAGGTCTGGGTTCCATAGCCGCAGGCAGAACAGTTGAAACTGGAGCAGCATCACGGCCAGGTGGACTGGGGACAGCAAGGAGTCATCATGCCAGGTAGTCCTGAGGCATGGTCCTAGGGCTCAGGTCCTCCGAGAGAGAGAGAAAGAAAGAGAGAAAGAGAGAATTAGAGAGAGCATACTTAAATTCACACAGGACACATGATAAGACAGGAGACGTACTCCAGATATAACAAACTGACCCTAGCCCCCCGACACATAAACTACTTCAGCATAAATACTGGAGGCTGAGACAGGAGGGGTCAGGAGACACCATGGCCCCATCCGATGATACCCCCAGACAGGGCCAAACAGGAAGGATATAACCCAACCCACTTTGCCAAAGAACAGCCCCCACACCACTAGAGGGATATCTTCAACCACCAACTTACCATCCTGAGACAAGGCCGAGTATAGCCCACAAAGATCTCCACCACGGCACAACCCAAGGGGGGGAGCCAAACCAGACAGGAAGATCATGTCAGTGACTCAACCCAGTCAAGTGACGCACCCCTCCTAGGGATGGTATGAAAGAGCTGTTTGCTTAGAAATTCTAGGGACAATTAGGAGGCCTGCATCTTGTGACCGCAGTGTACGTGTAGGTATGTACGGCAGGACCAAATCAGAAAGATAATTCGGAGCAAGCCCATGTAATCCTTTGTAGTTTAGCGGTAAAACCTTGAAATCAGCCCTTGCCTAGTCAGGATTCTAGCAGCCGTATTTAGCACTAACTGAAGGTTATTTAGTGCTTTATCCAGGTAGCCGGAAAGTAGAGCATTGCAGTAGTCTAACCTAGAAGTAACAAAAGCATGGATTACTTTTTCTGCATCATTTTTGGACAGAAAGTTTCTGATTTTTGCAATGTTACGTAGATGGAAAAAGCAGCCCTGAAACAGTCTTGATATGTTCGTCAAAAGAGAGATTAGGGTCCAGATTAACGCAGAGGTCCTTCACAGTTTTATTAGAGACAACTGTACAACCATCAAGATTAATTGTCAGATTCAACAGAAGATCTCTTTGTTTCTTGGGACCTAAAACAAGCATCTCTGTTTTGTCCGAGTTTAAAAGTAGAAAGTATGCAGCCATCCACTTCCTTATGTCTGAAACACAGGCTTCTAGCGAGGGCAATTTTGGGGCTTCACCTTGTTTCATCGAAATGTACAGCTGTGTGTCATCGGCATAGCAGTGAAAGTTAACATTATGTTTTCGAATGACATCCCCAAGAGGTAAAATATATTGTGAAAACAATAGTGGTCCTAAAACCGAACCTTGAGGAACACCGAAATTTACAATTGATTTGTCCGAGGACAAACCATTCACAGAGACAAACTGATATCTTTCCGACAGATAAGATTTAAACCAGGCCAGAACTTGTCCGTGTAGACCAATTTGGGTTTCCAATCTCTCAAAAAGAATGTGGTGATCGATGGTATCAAAAGCAGCACTAAGGTCTAGGAGCACGAGGACAGATGCAGAGCCTCGGTCTGACGCCATTAAAAGGTCATTTACCACCTTCACAATTGCAGTCTCAGTGCTATGATGGGGTCTGAAACCAGACTGAAGCATTTCATATACATTGTTTGTCTTCAGGAAGGCAGTGAGTTGCTGCGCAACAGATTTAAAAATTTTATTTGAGAGGAATTGAAGATTCGATATAGGCCGATAGTTTTTTATATTTTCTGGGTCAAGGTTTGGCATTTTCAAGAGAGGCTTTATTACTGCCACTTTTAGTGAGTTTGGTACACATCCGGTGGATAGAGAGACATTTATTATGTTCACCATAGGAGGGCCAAGCACAGGAAGCAGCTCTTTCAGTAGTTTAGTTGGAATAAGGTCCAGTATGCAGCTTGAAGGTTTAGAGGCCATGATTATTTTCATCATTGTGTCAAGCGATATAGTACTCAGACACTTGAGTGTCTCTCTTGACCCTAGTTCCTGGCAGAGTTGTGCAGACTCAGGACAACTGAGCTTTGGAGGAATACTCAGATTTAAAGAGGAGTCTGTAATTTGCTTTCTAATGATCATGATCTTTTCCTCAAAGAAGAATGAATTTATTACTGCTGAAGTGAAAGCCATCCTCACTTGTGGAATGCTGCTTTTTAGTTAGCTTTGTGACAGTATGTAAAATACATTTCAGATTGTTCTTATTTTCCTCAATTAAGTTGGAAAAATAGGATGATCGAGCAGCAGTGAGGGCTCTTCGATACTGCACGGTACTGTCTTTCCAAGCTAGTCGGAAGACTTTCTCCATGTGAATATTAAAATCACCAAAAATTAGAATATTATCTGCTATGACTACAAGGTCCGATAAGAATTCAGGGAACTCAGTGAGGAACGCTGTATATGGCCCAGGAGCCTGTAAACAGTAGCTATAAAAAGTGATTGAGTAGGCTGCATAGATTTCATGACTAGAAGCTCAAAATACGAAAACGCAATTTTTGGGGGGTAAATTTAAATTTGCTATCGTAAATGTTATCAACCCCTCCGCCTTTGCGGGACGCACGGGGGATATTGTCACTAGTGTAACCAGGAGGTGAGGCCTCATTTATCACAGTAAATTCATCAGGCTTAAGCCATGTTTCAGTCAGGCCAATCTCATCAAGATTATGATCAGTGATTAGTTCATTGACTATAACTGCGTTTAAAGTGAGGGATCTAACATTAAGGAGCCCTATTTTTAGATGTGAGGTATCACGATCTCTTTCAATAATGTCAGGAATGGAAGAGGTCTTTATCCTAGTAAGATTGCTAAGGTGAACACCGCCATGTTTAGTTTTGCCCAACCTAGGTCGAGGCACAGACACGGTTTCAATGGGGATAGCTGAGCTGACTACACTGACTGTGCTAGTGGCAGACTCCACTAAACTGGCAGGCTGGCTAACAGCCTGCTGCTTGGCCTGCACCCTATTTCATTGTGGAGCTAGAGGAGTTAGAGCCCTGTCTATGTTGGTAGATAAGATGAGAGCACCACTCCAGCTAGGATGGAGTCCGTCACTCCTCAGCAGGCCAGGCTTGGTCCTGTTTGTGGGTGAGTCCCAGAAAGAGGGCCAATTATCTACAAATTCTATCTTTTGGGGGGGGGCAGAAAACAGTTTTCAACAGGCAATTGAGTTGTGAGACTCTGCTGTAGAGCTCATCACTCCCCCTAACTGTGAGGGGGCCAGAGACAATTACTCGATGCCGACACATCTTTTAGCTTATTTACACGCTGAAGCTATGTTGCGCCTGGTGACCTCTGACTGTTTCATCCTAACATCGTTGGTGCCGACGTGGATAACAATATCTCTATACTCTCTACACTCGCCAGTTATAGCTGGCGAGTATCCGTAAAATAGTATCCGTAAAGTTCGTAGAAACATGTCAAACCTTTTTTATAATCAATCCTCAGGTTGTTTTTACAATATATAATCGATCATATTTCAACCGGACTGTAGCTTCTTCAATAGGAGAGAGAGAGAAAATGTCTGCTCCAAGCTGTTGCGCATGCAAAACGCTGCTGGCACCCAGCCATCCAATGACGCGATGTGATCTTTCTCGCTCATTTTTCAAAATAAAAGCCTGAAACTATGTCTAAAGACTGTTCACAACATGTGGAAGCCATAGGAAAAGGAATCTGGTTGATATCCCTTTAAATGGAGCGAAGGCAGGCAATGGAACAGAGAGCTTTCAGGAAAAACTGCACTTCCGGGTTGGATTTTCCTCAGGTTTTCGCCTGCAATATCAGTTCTGTTATACTCATAGACAATATTTTTACAGTTTTGGAAACTTTAGAGTGTTTTCTATCCTAATCTGATAATTATATACATATTCTAGATTCTGGGCCTGAGAAATACTGCCCCCTACACTCAACAAGTTTAACAACTTTTCATATTAAAAATTGTGCACTCTCCTGAAAAATAGCATGGTATTCTTTCACTGTAATAGCTACTGTAAATTGGACAGTTCAGTTAGATTAAAAATAATTTAAGCTTTCTGCCAATATCAGATATGTCTAACATATGTTTATATGTCTACAAAACACAAGTAGATTTTGCCTTTGTTTTGTTTTACTTTTTGATCAATTAGAGTGTGGAGGGTGTCAATGTGGTCTGTTGTATGATATTTAAAAACAATCCAATCTTGCTTCTGCTTAGGACGTTGTGTTCATCAAGGAAATGATGTCGTCTGCTATTTACAGTGCCTTGCGAAAGTATTCGGCCCCCTTGAACTTTGCGACCTTTTGCCACATTTCAGGCTTCAAACATAAAGATATAAAACTGTATGTTTTTGTGAAGAAAATCAACAACAAGTGGGACACAATCATGAAGTGGAATGACATTTATTGGATATTTCAAACTTTTTTAACAAATCAAAAACTGAAAAATTGGGCGTGCAAAATTTTTCAACCCCTTTACTTTCAGTGCAGCAAACTCTCTCCAGAAGTTCAGTGAGGATCTCTGAATGATCCAATGTTGACCTAAATGACTAATGATGATAAATACAATCCACCTGTGTGTAATCAAGTCTCCGTATAAATGCACCTGCACTGTGATAGTCTCAGAGGTCCGTTAAAAGCGCAGAGAGCATCATGAAGAACAAGGAACACACCAGGCAGGTCCGAGATACTGTTGTGAAGAAGTTCAAAGCCGGATTTGGATACAAAAAGATTTCCCAAGCTTTAAACATCCCAAGGAGCACTGTGCAAGCGATAATGAAATGGAAGGAGTATCAGACCACTGCAAATCTACCAAGACCTGGCCGTCCCTCTAAACTTTCAGCTCATACGAGGAGAAGACTGATCAGAGATGCAGCCAAGAGGCCCATGATCACTCTGGATGAACTGCAGAGATCTACAGCTGAGGTGGGAGACTCTGTCCATAGGACAACAATCAGCCATATATATGGAAGAGTGGCAAGAAGAAAGCCATTTCTTAAAGATATCCATAAAAAGTGTTGTTTAAAATTTGCCACAAGCCACCTGGGAGACACACCAAACATGTGGAAGAAGGTGCTCTGGTCAGATGAAACCAAAATTGAACTTTTTGGCAACAATGCAAAACGTTATGTTTGGCGTAAAAGCAACACAGCTCATCACCCTGAACACACCATCCCGACTGTCAAACATGGTGGTGGCAGCATCATGGTTTGGGCCTGCTTTTCTTCAGCAGGGACAGGGAAGATGGTTAAAATTGATGGGAAGATGGATGGAGCCAAATACAGGACCATTCTGGAAGAAAACCTGATGGAGTCTGCAAAAGACCTGAGACTGGGACAGAGATTTGTCTTCCAACAAGACAATGATCCAAAACATAAAGCAAAATCTACAATGGAATGGTTCAAAAATAAACATATCCAGGTGTTAGAATGGCCAAGTCAAAGTCCAGACCTGAATCCAATCGAGAATCTGTGGAAAGAACTGAAAACTGCTGTTCACAAATGCTCTCCATTCAACCTCACTGAGCTGTTTTGCAAGGAGGAATGGAAAAAAATTCTGTCTCTCGATGTGCAAAACTGATAGAGACATACCCCAAGCGACTTACATCTGTAATCGCAGCAAAAGGTGGCGCTACAAAGTATTAACTTAATAATTTTGCACGCCCAATTTTTCAGTTTTTGATTTGTTAAAAAAGTTTGAAATATCCAATAAATGTCGTTCCACTTCATGATTGTGTCCCACTTGTTGTTGATTCTTCACCAAAAAATACAGTTTTATATCTTTATGTTTGAAGCCTGAAATGTGGCAAAAGGTCGCAAAGTTCAAGAAGGCCGAATACTTTCGCAAGGCACTGTATGATACTACTGAGAATTTTCCACAAGTTGCTGTTAACGCAAATTCCTCTGTAATTATTTGGGTCAAATTTCTCTCAATTTTTATAGATTGGTGTGATGAATCCTTGGATCCAAATATCGGGGAAAACACCTGCAGTGAGGATAATGTTGAAGACTTTGTATAGCCAATTTGAATTTGTGGTCTGTATATTTGATCATTTCGTTTAAAATTCCATCAGCACCACAGGCCTTTTGGGGTTGGAGCGTGCATAATTTTTCCAATAATTCTTATTCTGTAATTGGGGTATCCACAGGATTCTGATAGTCTTTGACTGCTGATTCAAGGATTTGCAATTTTTATTTGATATATTGTTTGTTCTTTGTTATATTGCTCTAGAGGTTTGCAAAGTAATTTCTCCACATATCCCCATTTTGGATAGCCAATTCCTCTTCATGAGGGTTTGTTTAATTTATTCCAATACTCCCAGAAGTGGTTGGATTCTATGGATTCCTCAGTTACAGCCAGCAGACTTCTAATGTGCTGTTCCTTTTTTGTTCTTAGGGTGTGTTTGTATTGCTTCAGTGTTTCCCCATAGCGAAGGCATATATTTTTGTTGTCTGGGTCTCTGTGTTTTTGATTAGATATATTTCTCAATGACTTTCTTAGATTTCTCCAATCATTATCAAACCATTTTTCATGATCTATTATTTTTGATTTGCTCTTATGTTTTTTAAGATTAGCCAAGGAGGCTAATTTGTCAAATATAAAGTTTTTGTTCCAAATGGTCAAATGTACACCTTCATTGCTGTAGGAGAATGTTAAGGTAAAAAAGTTGTCCAGGAGAGATTGTATTTTTTAGCTACTAATTGCTTTTTGGTAGATTTCTGTACTGTTTGCACTCCATCTATAGGGCTGTTTAGTACCATGTCATTTATTGGTCCGTGATGCTTCATGGTTGGGTTCCGCTCTTCTCAGATGCACTGTGATTTTTGTGTCATGTTGGTAACAATGATTCGGGAAAGTTTTTTTTATTGTACCTAAATTACAGAGTGCCTTGTAAAGGCAAGGGGAAGAAGACCAAACAAACACATAACAAAATATAGGGAAAAAGCCCAAAACAAAAGAGCAAGGAGGACCTTGAATAAATCACACACGCACACAATGATTAACACACGGGACGAGACCCGTAATGATGTGTGCAATACACAATGGCACGAAAGCCAAAACACACAGCACAGGTAGTCACACAAACCAACGGACATTATAACAACAAACAACCCCCCAAAACCCCTATTACGCATCCCTGCGCCTGTGTCCCGAATCCTTTATACCAACATGACAGAGAGGTGTGTCGTGGCTGAATCAGAATTAGTTAGGTAACATTGATAAATAAGATGTTTTATTTACATAATAATGCTTATGTGCGATATGTCATTAGAATGTCTTCTTTTGGATAATACTGTTGGCAGTTTGCAGTTATCCCTTCTCTGCTAGGGTTTAGTCACTTGGGGCCCAGAGAGGGGAGAGGTCAGGCTTGTCTTCATATGTCAATGTATCTGTTAAACCATGTGATGCTATGAAGAATATCAGAAGGGGAGGA
Source organism: Oncorhynchus mykiss (assembly GCF_057628025.1). Taxonomy (NCBI): domain Eukaryota; kingdom Metazoa; phylum Chordata; class Actinopteri; order Salmoniformes; family Salmonidae; genus Oncorhynchus; species Oncorhynchus mykiss. The sequence continues at coordinate 56,474,940 of NC_143039.1, read as the reverse complement.
GGACAGAATGGAGGCTTGTCTTCTTATGGGAAGGTGTCTGTAACTATTGTATGTCCCCTCTGAGGTTGCCCTTATCTTGGGGCGGCAGGGTAGCCTAGTGGTTAGAGCGTTGGACTAGTAACCGGAAGGTTGCGAGTTCAAACCCCCGAGCTGACAAAGTACAAATCTGTCGTTCTGCCCCTGAACAGGCAGTTAACCCACTGTTCCCAGGCCGTCATTGAAAATAAGAATTTGTTCTTAACTGACTTGCCTGGTTAAATAAAGGTAAAATAAAAATAAAATTTAGTATATGACCTAAGAAGCTCACTGTCTTTTCTGATCTTGTCCAGGAAGGAGTGTATTTGAGATGGGAGTATCTAGAATTGACAATTCATATATGCCATTGGATGAGGTAATGGTTTGGTACTGTGTTGTACCAGGAAGGAGATAAGAACTTTGTTTAGGAGACCAAATTGAACAATAATTTATAGCTAATGCTATCTGGCTATGGGATACTCCTCTTTCAAGTAAAAGGTTCTTTGTGAACTGTTCCTGAGATCTGTGTTTCGTCATGTGAGTTGAGATGGGTGTGTCTTGGCTATAAATGATACTAAGAACTGTTTTGTAAGCACTCTCAGAGAATTCATTTATAGACACTGAATTGATCTGAGAGTCAAACAGGGCTATGGTGAAGCTCATATATGATTAAAGATGGACTTTATAAAATAACTCTGACTTGTGTGTGGTTTGCTCTCTCATTATTTAGTAATACAGGAAATTACCACGACAGGTGTTAGTGGGCTGTATGTGAAGGCTCTGAGAGACTCTGGATTGAGGTCGGTGATGAAGTAGTCTACAGTACTGCTACCAAGGGATGAGCTGTAGGTGTATCTACCAAAAGACTCCCCTCTTAGCCTACCTTTGATTACGTACAGAACCAGTGTTCGACAGAGCTCCAGGAGCTGTACTCCATTTGTTTTTCACTTTGTCATAGTTGTTTCTGGGGAGGTATGTGGGGAGGGAAAGGTTGTTGCTTCCTAGTAGGTGTTTGGCCCCATGACTGTTAATAGTGTCTAGTTCTTCTGGTGTTCTACCGTTCAGGTCTCCACAGACCAGTACATTGCCTTGGGCCTGAAAGTGACTAATCTCCCCCTCTAGAATGGAGAAACTCTCTTCATTGAAGTAGGGTGACTCTGAGGGGGGAATGTATGTGGCACAGAGTAATACATTTTTATCTGTTAAGATAGCCTCCTTCTAGATTTTTTACCAGATATAGAATTCTCCTGTTTTGATCAATTCAATTGAATTGGTTTAATTAATTTATACCATATTAGCATTCCACCTGAGTCTCTGCCCTGTGTGATTCATTTTAATTTGGTGGATGGTACGATTATCCCCCTATAACCTAGTAGACAGCCAGTGGAAACATCATCTTTGCACCATGCTTCCTGTAGTACATCATGTATTTATTTCAGGAAGTCTGTGTTTCTACTCTTTAGGTCAAAAGCAGAGGACTTCAATCCTTGTAAATTCCAACATGCAACGTAAAAAGATTTCATAACTGTTTTTTTTACCTTCAAAATGAGACAAACACTCCGGTAAGCCTCGTCTTGGTGGGTCTGAAGCTGGGCTGGGCTGGTCTGTGCTGAGCTGGCTGTGGTGGGTATTGAGGTTGGTAGTGCTGTGGCCATGGCTGTGGGGTCCAGGGTGCTGGTCTGGGGTGTTGTCTCATTGATCTCGGCGGGGTGGAGATTGCTCCGCTGTTCCTGGGTGGAGAGGTCCGGCTGTGGTTTAAAGCAACGCCCTTGATGCTGTTCCTGTTCTGTTACCTGTCTGTTCCTGATTGAATATTGACTCCCCGTACCTGCCTCTCATCTCCAGTATCGGTCCTTACATTTTGGATGGGTAGTGAGAGCAGACTGCTGAGCGCCATGCGTTTGGCTGGTTAGTGAGAAAGATGTGATTACTCACATCACAGTTTTTGTAGAGGTCTGCGAAAAAGGTTACTGGCTTCCGCCTTAGTAGTTTCTGTTTAAAAGCTTTCTTCGTTGTCTCATTTTTGGCCTCTGGGAGGTAGAGAATGGATTCAGTGCTGAGGGGGAGTGGGGACATAGCAGTAGTAGCAGAGCCCACAGGTACTGCTACTCTGTTCTAATGCCCCATTGCCATGGAAACCGGTTTTGTTTGTCTGCTACTGTTGCTAGCTAGCTCTAATTTAGTTATAAAAACAACAACAAAAAGAGTGAACAATGTTCACACAAAAAAACAGAAGAGTCCGTGATGCTTTTTGGTTTACTCACTCAGTTTGGTTGCTTGATGTAGTATTAACTCCCCTTGCTAGGTTTGTTCTAGCTCATTTTCTTTATGGCTAGCTTGTTAGTCTGCTGGCTAGGTTTTTGTTGTGTAGCTAGCTAACTTCTTAAATTGAAGCACAGTTACTTTTTTTCTATCTTAATTGAATAGAGGTGTTGTTCATCACTTCTTGTCTTGAATTATTTTTTAAATTCAAGTGTTTCTCATTTTAAAAACAAAAAAACAAATAAATAAGGAGCTCACATTGAGCATGTCTGTAGCTCTCGCTCCTTTTTAACCAAGACTTAAAAAAACAAGCATTAAGTAACTCTGTGACACACTATGTTGCCATGGTATGACATGTTGTCATGGGGAGAGGAAGGAGGATGCTGGAACAGAAAATAGACCCGTAACGTTAGCAGCAGGCTGTGTTGTGGTGTCATATATGCTGTGAAAGTGACTGAGAGGAAATATATTAACCTTATACATATCTCAATGCCATATATCTATCAATTATATATTATACTTTATGGAAGGCATAAAGTATGCTGTATAATATGTTTATTATATAGTATATGTTTGTAAGCACAGCAAAGAAAGTGGGGAGTTAGGCAATTACATATTCAGAAGACAATTCCCATTTTATTTGCTCTAAGATCATCATCTACTCTACTTTAAATCCAATTTACTGCACATTTTAGTCAAATTAATCTTCATGTTTTAAAGCTTAACCTGGCTGGCTGTCAAACACAGCTCACAGTATGTGTGACACATTCCACAATCTGTTCCTGTCAGAGGATGCAAGCAGGAAAATGTTTCTAAATGATTTCTAGGAAAAATGAAAAAGCCTTTGTGGCGTAAATAGGCACCTTCCACAATGACCAAGTTCAAACATGATACACAAGACACGTTTTACTTCATGCAGAGCGACCTGGTTGGCATTACTGCCAGAGCACTGGTGATGTGTATGCGTGTGTGTGTGTGTGTGTGTGTGTGTGTGTGTGTGTGTGTGTGTGTGCGTGTGTGTGTGCGTGTGTGTGTGTGTGTTTGTGTGTGTGTGTGTTTGTGTGTGTGTGTGTGTGTGTGTGTGTGTGTGTGTGTGTGTGTGTGTGTGTGTGTGTGTGTGTGTGTGTGTGTGTGTGTGTGTGTGTATTGTGGCTGTGCTGTGGTTTGTGGAAGAGGACAGATACCACCATGGCAGCTGGCAGTGCCACTTGCACCACCCTCTCTCCCCCTCTGTGCCAGCCATGTTGGCAGCCACAGGAGACACAGCTACCTCAGTCAGCAGGTGTGCCTTGCCTGTTGGACTATGACAAGGAGGAGAAAGAAGGACAGGGAGGGAAGGGAAGAGAAGAGAAGGAGAGAGGATGGGAAGGAGAGAGGGAAGGCAAGAGGGAGAGAGGGAGGGGAGGTAAGGGAGGAGAGAAAGAAGGACAGGGAGGGAGGGAGTTGAAGGAGGGGAGCTGACATATGAAGGAGCGAGGGATGGAGATGGACAGAGGTGTGAACTTCTATTATTCTACAGGGAGACAGGAGTGTTCTTGTTTACACAGTCTGGTCTGATCTGCAAGAGATTGAGGGTTGGATTGTTACCCTGCCTGTCATGGAGGCCCTATCCCCCACCTTATCTTTCTCAAGTCTGTGTGTGTGTGTGTGTGTGTGTGTGTGTGTGTGTGTGTGTGTGTGTGTGTGTGTGTGTGTGTGTGTGTGTGTGTGTGTGTGTGTGTGTGTGTGACCTTCACCCTGCCTGTCATGCTGACCCTATCTCCTTCCCCTTATCTCTGTCTGAGACAGCAGGGTTAGGCTGAACTGTGAGAGAGATGCCAGAGCTGTGTATGTCTCCCACTCTCATCAACATCAATCATCATTTCCTCCCTCCTCCTTTTTCTTTCTCTCCTTTCTATTGATTCATACTGTCACTGCTCCTCTGTCCTCAGGTAGTAACTTGTTGTTCTAGACTTGGCAGGGTGTGGATGGGTAGAGCTTAACCCCATGACCCCATAGCTCTTGGTTTACTGAACTGATCAAAACAGCATCTCCTCCATATTGAAGCTCAAGCAGGAATATACCTTGCACTCAGACTGGCATTGTAAAAGTGGGGCCTTATGGGGACCAGGGGTACCCAAACTCAAGTTGGGATATATACCAAGCTCAACACAGCTTCCTCTCACATACCAAAACTAATCTGACAATAAAGGCCAAAACAGGAGCTTATATTCACCTAGCCCCTCCTTTGGTTCATACCAAAGTCAAATTGATAATTCACCACATAACTATTCAAAGGTAACAGACATATTCCACAGTCCTTCATCACGTTGTAAAATAATAATTGAACGGCCTGTGTTAATATCGAGCAGCATCATATGGTGAAGCATTGGAAGCCATTCAAATTCAATGGAAGGAAAGCAAGAGAAGCGGAGTGGGCGGTGGATTGGGATTGGTGAAGCGATGCTATCATAAGCAAGGTGGCTGAACACGACTTGAAAAAAGTTGGAGAAAGTTGAACTTCATGCAAATCCTCTGTGAAATCGTGACGCAAGTGACCAATCGAAGCTCATCTTAGCTTCCAGCCACTGCTGGATTGGCTGACAACGGCTGTTAATACCTAACACTACTTAGCTTGCTTGCTAGCACCCACATGAGGGCCAGAAATGCCAGAAGGCCAGTTTGCCCCTGAGAACAAGTGAGAATGAAGGTGATAGAAAGGGAGTTAATGAGAGAGATTGAGAGAAAGTTGTAATACAAGTTAAAGGGAAAGTATAGTTGATTTTCATGGGTTGGCAGTGTGTGTGTGTGTGTGTGTGCGTGTGTGTGTGTGTGTGTGTGTGTGTGTGTGTGTGTGTGTGTGTGTGTGTGTGTGTGTGTGTGTGTGTGTGTGTTTACTATAACTGAACAGTTTAATTACTTCCACAGTTATAATAATTAATTCAATGTCACAGTTGTGTTTATGCTCACCTCGCAACTGATTTAGCATGATACTAACACTCAATTAACACAAGTGTGTGTGAATGTGTGAATGTGTAAATGTGTGTGAGTGTGTGTGTGTGTGTGTGTGTGTGTGTGTGTGTGTGTGTGTGTGTGTGTGTGTGTGTGTGTGTGCTGAGTGCTTAAAATAACCATGTATTCTCATCTGCACACAGTGACTTTTTCCCCAATAAAACCCACTTTAGACTGCTATCCAACTATTCTTGGACACCCAAATGAATTACCCCGAGGGAGATTACTTACTTGACTGAAGCCCTTGATTCTTTAGGCCAATGTAGTGCATACCATACATACTCCCCTAAAACCTCTCTCACAGGTTAACAAGCTGCCAAACTTCCTCCCTCTCCAGATCCTAAGAAACAGAGCCTGGACAGAGAGGAGAGGAGCTGAGGTGAGAGAGCTGAAACAGAGCCTGGTTGAACTGAGAGGAGAGGGGCTGTAATGAGCTGAGAGGGTAGGTGATATGATCAGTATTCTGATCCACAATGCTGCGGCCTGGTCTCCTGTTTAATAATCCTGATGCAGCCAGTCTCCATCACCTACTAGTGCAGGGTTCATTCTCCACTCTACATGTGTTTTTTTGGCTCCCCTGGGGCCCTGTGTAATTACTTTGCACTGATGAGAAAACGTGCGGCTTAAAGTACCATTGTGTACTGCAATTACCCCCATGGAAGTGAAGTGTGTGTTTGTGTGTGTGTGTGTATTGAAGTATAGAAATATCCTGTTCTTGCATTTCACATAAGGGAAGGAGGGATGTGGGTCTTTGGCCCTGGTCGATATCTTGCTCCTAAAATCTTAGTCCAGTCTGATACTAATCAAATCAAATCAAATGTATTTATATAGCCCTTTGTACATCAGCTGATATCTCAAAGTGCTGTACAGAAACCAAGCCTAAAACCCCAAACAGCAAGCAATGCAGGTGTAGAAGCACGGTGGCTAGGAAAAACTCCCTAGAAAGGCCGAAAACCTAGGAAGAAACCTAGAGAGGAACCAGGCTATGTGGGGTGGCCAGTCCTCTTCTGGCTGTGCCGGGTGGAGATTATAACAGAACATGGCCAAGATGTTCAAATGTTCATAAATGACCAGCATGGTCGAATAATAATAAGGCAGAACAGTTGAAACTGGAGCAGCAGCACGGCCAGGTGGACTGGGGACAGCAAGGAGTCATCATGTCAGGTAGTCCTGGGGCATGGTCCTAGGGCTCAGGTCCTCCGAGAGAGAGAAAGAAAGAGAGAAAAAGAGAATTACACACTTAAATTCACACAGGACACCGAATAGGACAGGAGAAGTACTCCAGATATAACAAACTGACCCCAGCCCCCCGACACATAAACTACTGCAGCATAAATACTGGAGGCTGAGACAGGAGGGGTCAGGAGACACTGTGGCCCCATCCGAGGACACCCCCGGACAGGGCCAAACAGGAAGGATATAACCCCACCCACTTTGCCAAAGCACAGCCCCCACACCACTAGAGGGATATCTTCAACCACCAACTTACTACCAAAGGTCAAAGAGTAGGTATAAACTCTTAGGATGATGCAGGTGATGTATGAAAATGTACAGTATACAGATGTTTACTTTATTCCATGTTGACAATTAACAGTAGATTTAAAAAAAGACATGAGCTGGCGCACACCCAGAATAATGCTGTAGTTTGTGTGGAGGTGCTGACTAACGGCGAATAAACTGTAAACTATCAAAACAAATAATGTATACACTCCATGTACAAACTCCCAGGGTATTTGCCAACGTTTCAGCATCACTCTGCCTTCCTTAGGGTAATGTCATGAATACTCCAACCAGGTTATGTAGACACACAGTGCAATTAGTGTAACCAATGACAATAGTGAGGGGTGTGTCATAATGATTAAGTTAATTAAAATGAATTAGTGAAACTGTTAAAAAATTGTTTATGGCATATTAAATATATTACGCTATTGTTATCATATCGAAACATAATGGAATATTGTACATCATATTAGCATCAACATACATTATTGTGTCATTCAATTTCACATCATAATTTCGTATTTCATTTCATTTTGTTACAGGTAATCTTTTGGTTCAACCTTAATATATATTGAGCATCATCAGGTGTATGCTAATAAACTGTAAAAAAATATATATTAAAAAATAAAAAATAGATCCATTTATAAGACTTGTTCATAAAGGAAAATGTGTTCATAAGAAGGGCCTGAGATCAAAGTCAATATTCAGACCACTAGGGGTTAATGTTTTTGGATAGGATTGGATTTTTTTAGCATTGCTGTCAAAATCTGACTGGTGGCCACAGATTTGTTTAACCCTGCATAACTGACTGTATGGTAGACCATTGTTGAGGGGAAGGGGATGCATACTATCCGCACATAGCAAGGTATTGCGATCTGTGGGCTTTGTGTATAAGTCTGTGTGTAATGCATCATTCTCTTTGATAATCCATAAATCCAGGTTGTTTATTTTTCTCTCATCAGTCTGCATGGTAAATTTGAGGTATTCAGAGCTCTCGTTTAATAGAGTTTGGAATTCATTTAGTTCCTGCTGACTTCCTTACCAGAGCACAAAGACATCATCATGTACATCATGTATCTCCTCCATTGGAAGTATTTTAGAAAGTAAGGACTGTGTCTCTGTTTGATAAAGGAATGCTTCTTCAAATTGTCCCACATACAGGTTTGCATAGTTGGGGGAGAAAGGGGAGCCCACGGCTACACCCTGAATTTGAAGGAAAACATCTGACTCAAAGACAAAGTAGTTATGGGTTAATACCAGTTCAGTAAGTTGTAAGATGCAATCATTGGATGGAGCAAGGGTAGAGTTTCTCTGCTGAAGGAAATGTTGCAGCGCCTGCAAGCCTCCTGTGTGTGGGATGTTAGTGTACAAGCTCTCCACATCAAAAGTGGCCAGCAGGGTGCCCTCTGGTATCCTTCCTAAGCCCTCTATCAATGAGATCATGTGACTAGTGTCTTTGACATGAGATGGGAGATTCTCAACCATCGGTCTAATGTGGTAATCCACACATTTAGAAATGTTGGATGTCACAGAGTCGATTGCTGCTACAATGGGTCTACCTGGGGGAGGAGACACTAGGTCTACCTGGGGGAGGAGACACTGGGTCTACCTGGAGGAGGAGATACTTGTTTGTGTAATTTAGAGATTGTATAGAAAGTTGGTATCTTGGGAAATTTCACACATAGAAATTCAACTTCTTTTTTAGTGATTTGTCCTGATTCCAAACATCTTTCCACTGTGGATGAGATATTATGCTGGAATTCCAGGGTTGGGTCACAATTCAGTTTGTGATAGAAGTCACCTTTAGATAGTTGTCTGCGACATTCATTCACATAGTCACATTTGTTTTGTGTACAAATTCCTCCTTCTCTGTGACATTATTTCATGATAATCGAAGGATCTGACTTTAAGTCCATAAGAGCCATTATCTCGTCTCTACTCAGGTTATCATAGGATTTGTGTTTCTGTTTGTCTTTCAGTAAGTCACCTACATTCACCTGTAATATTATTGTCATTTTCAACAATCCTACAGAAGGTTTCTATGGATGCATTACGTTTGGGGGGAGGTACAAATGAACTTTCTGCTCTAAATTCTCAGGTACCTCAGCTGGGTTAATGGCTCCATCTCCTCCTTGACTCACGGTTGGACATGTAAGTCTATTGATTAGCGTGGCAGACCTATGTATACATCTCACGGAGGATGACATTTCAAGTGGAGGCATGTAAAGTTTCACTCTTATCAAAGAACTCACGCAATCTCAGATTCCGGAAAAACTTGAATACATCAATCTGGACATCAAAGTCATTAATGTATGCAGTGGGTACAAATGTTAACCCCTTATTCAGAACACTGAGGTGAGCGGACGTCAGGGTCTTACTTGATAAGTTGAAGACATTTAGCTCCTGTTGGACTGCGGGCCCGTCCTGGGTCTCAATTGATAGGTGTCGCGGGATGGTAGTGGATATCTTCTTCCCCAGACGTATGCGTCGAACCCTCTTACGTGCTGGCGGTGTTGGCCTCGACGTTGTCCCAGGTGTCCCCACCTTCTATTGTAGAAAAAAGGCTCACCGTTGGTAGAGGAGCCAGAGTTAGCGCTGTCTGTGGATAGTTGGTCTGACAGAGGACCTCGGCGTCTGTCATCAGCTTCTCTCTTCCGCTTTTTTTGGTTTCTTGTGCTCGTCAGAGATATATTCGTTTGCTGTTCTTATCTACAAATCGCGTTTATACTTCTTGATTCTCCTCTCCTTCAGTTTGGTCGTAATCTTAGTCTGAAGGTCAGCGTTACTCTTAATGAGATCCTCCGGTTTAATAGGGTCATTAAGCTCGTCTCGTAGAGCTTGCTGTGAATTTTCTACTGAGGTTGCGATCTCGATAATATCCTTTTTAAGTTGTTCAATGATCAGAGTCATCAGGTCCAATTAACATTTATTTAGTACAGCACACTTAGAATTAACAGTCCTTCAGACTGGAATAATGTTGTAATGAATGTTTGCTGTGTGTGTGTGTGTGTGTATGGTTGAGTTGTCCTTTGCATACGTACTTGTGTGTGTGTGTACACGTGTGTGTTTTCCTCTCTGTGTGTGTGTGTGTGTGTGTGTATTGTCCTTTCGGTTTTGTGTGTGTGTGTGTGTGTCGGCACATGAAGAGGAGTGTGACTCTGGGTGGGGCACTGGTTGTTGCTCCTGTGCTTCTGAAAATAAATCCTGGTGAGGGTTGAACTGGCAGTGCTGCACGGGTGTCAGAGAGAAGAGAGATGCTCCTCTGAACTGACGGGCTTACAGGCTGACAACGCTATGCTTAGTTTGCATTGAGATGCAAGACGACACCCCTGCTTGACTCGACCCCCCGATTATCCTACCAACTGCTGATGGGAGTGTGTGTGTGTGTGTGTGAATGTGTGTGTGTGTGTGTGTGTGTGTGTGTGTGTGTGTGTGTGTGTGTGTGTGTGTGTGTGTGTGTGTGTGTGTGTATGTGTCTGTGTGTGCAGGCACTGTTGGCTCACAGTCCCTCTCTGCCACATGTCCACTATCTGTATTCCACTGCCACTACTGCTGATTCTACTCCTGTCTGTTGCTTGCTGCACATCACCTCACCTTGCCCCTCCTCACCCCTCAATCTTCTGCCTCTCTTCACAGGACTGTATGTCACTGTACTTTCCTCCAAAAAACCCAGAGGAAGGGCACATGCTGAAACGAGTTGGTCTTTAACAATAAAGAAGCATTTTTGACGTCCACCTTCATAGTCCTCCAAGAGTTTCTGAATATCCTTATATTCACTGTACTTTTCCTCTGACAGACTCAGCTTTTTGCTACTGGCTATTTTGTTTCACAGGTACAGTGACAAACACAAGGCAGAATGTTGTTGGTGATTTACCAGAAGCTTGGTTGGTCCATATCCACAGATGTTAGATCAGTGTTAGATCTCAGATGCCAATGTGCATTTCCTGAAACATTATGCTACATGCATTTGAAATACAGGGCCTTAGTTTCATGCTGTGTGAAAATCACTTGATTCCTGTGATTTAATGTTAAATTGTATATAATCGGTTTCTTAGTCCAAACAATCTTGATATGAAGCTGTTTTGACACACACACACACACACACACACACACACACACACACACACACACACACACACACACACACACACACACACACACAGCCTCTGACATAGTTCCTAGTGACACGTAACGCTCTAAAAATCCAATCGTTAGATTGTCTTGTTGCTTATTATGACCCTATCATTTGCTTACTGTTCACAATGACACGGTATGCTTTTCTTTCTCCCGAGGGAAGGACCTGATTCCAACCTTTGTTTTATCGACTAACTTTCTCAAGCAACCCATGCTGATTGGAAAATTGATGTTGTGAAATAAAACAACATTAATGGCTCAATGAAAATGATTTCTAAGACGAGTAGCATTTGTCCATATCTTCCGCTAAGCAGTGCTTGTGTGTGTGTATGTGTAACAGATGTGAAACGGCTAGCTTAGTTAGCGTGGGCGCTAAATAGCGTTTCAATCAGTGACGCCACTTGCTCTGAGACCTTGAAGTAGTAGTTCCCCTTGCTCTGCAAGGGCCGCGGCTTTTGTGGCGCGATGGGTAACGACGCTTCGTAGGTGTCAGTTGTTGATGTGTGCAGAAGGTCCCTGGTTCGCGCCCGGGTATGGGCGAGGGGACGGTTTAAATTTGTACTGTTACATTGATGCTGTTGACCCGGATTACTGGTTGCTGCGGAAAAAGGAGGAAGGTCAAAAGGGTGTAACAGATGTGAAACGGCTAGCTTAGTTAGCGTGGGCGCTAAATAGCGTTTCAATCAGTGACGTCACTTGCTCTGAGACCTTGAAGTAGTAGTTCCCCTTGCTCTGCAAGGGCCGCGGCTTTTGTGGAGCGATGGGTAACGATGCTTCGAGGGTGACTGTTAATGTGTGCAGAAGGTCCCTAGTTCGCGCCCGGGTATGGGCGAGGGGACGGTCTAAATTTGTACTGTTACATATGTCTGTGCGTGTGTGAGTGTGTGTGTGTGTGTGTTGTTCTGTGTGTGACAGGCTTTCTAAAGTACTGTAAATGCTGATTGCTTTCCATCAGGAGATTAAGACTCTACGGACTCTGGAACATTTTCAAATCGGAAAAATGGAGTGCCTGCGGCTAAAGTAGTTTGATTAGTTTCATAACTTTCTAAAGAGGACAGTGTCCTGATCTGTGATATACATCATTCAGATGTATGGTAATTTGTCTGACTATCTGAGTCAAATGCTTGCACAGGAAAAGAGAGCAACGTTGTAACTGAGAAAAGTCTGCATATTTTACAGACGTTTTAGTTGAGTGCTGCACGTTTGGAGCCAAAGAACTGCCTAAGTAATGTTTAGATGGATGTAGAGACTCTTCAAATAGCTACTACATTACCTGAAACGTACCACTCCTGTGTCATAGATGACATTATTCTGCTATGAGCCTCCATCTGTTGCATTGGCCTTACAGTTGGTTGGCTGGTGAGAGCCATGGTTCTGATGCCTGCATGCCTACCCACTCTCTCTCTTTCGTTTCCTCACCATTTCCCTCCTCTCATGCACTTTGTTCTTCATGCTGGTTTCCAGGCCAGTATGGAAGTCTGTGTAGTGAGGGAGTGAGAGAGGTACAGCGACAGAGCATAACGAGAGGTAGAGCTAGAGCGAGGGAGAAAGAGAGAGAAAGAGGGAGAGAGAGAGAGGGGGGGGGGGGGGGTGAGTGTCTTGCTGACCTGTTATCTTGTGATGGTATTACCCACTGGGCACAGATGTCAATTCAACGTCTATTCCACATTGGTTCAATGTAATTTCATTGAAATGATGTGGAAATTACGTTGATTCAACCAGAGTGCCAAGTTGTAAGTGACCATGGAGTGTCCAAACCTTCCTCTCCCCCTCATTCTCCTCCTGCTGCATTTCACCCACCCACCACAGGCATCTGGAGTAGCCTACAACTCCCTCCCACACTGTCTCTGCTGCTAAGAAAAATACATAAAGACTGTACTGTATGTACAGCATATTCTGTTGAGGCATAACATAGGTATTGACATTTGCATATATCCATATAAATTAGGCATTGAACATCGTTATGGTTATGGTTGGTTTCAATATAAAATGCTAATTAATATAAGATGTTCCACTCACACAAAATCTGTGTTTAATTTGTAGAGAAAATGTTTTTTGGGGGGGATATGATTGTGTCGCTGTAATACAAAGCTACCGCATGGCGGCGCTGTAGACCTGTATTTGACCACTTGATTGCCGGCGCTTAGTGAAGTAAGGTTTCTTTTATCGTTCTTTGCCCCTACGTCAGCTGTAGCGGCTCAAATTGCCAGTGTGTTTTGCATGGGGGTTGACTCTTTTCAGCAAGGAATTCAGTCATCAATGAGCGGACAACTTTGGAACAGTCCTGCCGCAGTCACTCACTACAAGGATTTCGTCTGATAACGGGAGCTGGACTAAAACGTTAAAATGTATAGCGGAGTGATTCTACTGATGCTGGTCGTCGGGATCTACACTGATACTATGGACCAAGGGCCAACAGGTAAAGACAATAACGTGTTTTGTTTATTGGGAGTCACGCACTGCACCGCTGCGCACCTGTGAAAGGACAGTTGGCTGGGCTGTCCGTGGCATTTGTGGGCACTGACTGGGCACATGTTTCTAAGCTGTAATAAACATGTAACCTAGTAAGTGGAAAACTAGAGTGCTATTATTCGTTTTATTTGTTTTATGTTATTGTTTTAGTCGTTGAAATTAGCCTACAAGGATATCCAATAACTACTTTTTTCATTCATTTCAAGACTGTCACTTTTTGAGTCTATGGGAAAATGAACTCTGTCGAGTTAAGTTAATTTATCTATTTTTCACAGAAGGGTCAAGTGTCACAATGTTTTGTTACCGTTGGCACGTACCGTGAAGAATTGTAAATATGTGATGGCATAACATTTCTCAGGTTGGAATAGTTTAATAACATCGCACTCAAATTCTCTGAACTGCACTCTGTAATGTTATTGTCATATAATTAAGAGATTATGATCAATCAATTAAATTTTAATATAATGTTGTTCTGGGTTGTTTTAGATTAAACTACATCGTGGGATGGGATTGTTTCTGTTAACGGTCAATTCGATTAAAACATCCGCACGTTCCTTTGTGTGTTATGATTTGATTGCTGAAAGCAAACTCGTCTATTATTTAACGCTGTCACGCACGCACGCACGCACACGAACAGTTTTTACATACGACGTCCAATGCTTTATACAGCAGTTTCATTGTCATGATACCTAATACAATGACAATGTGTGTTTTTAATTCTGTAGAGACAGGTCTGGGAGGCTTACAGCAAATTAAAATCAAATCAAATCAATGTTTATTTGTCACTTGTACCGAATACAACAGGTTTAGACCTGGCTCTAAAATAAAAGAGAGCTGCACACTCTAGGAGCTCAGATGCAAAAATTGAATTACCAACGTTTCGACAGCCAGGCTGTCTTCATCAAGGTATATTATATTATATATATTATATTATATATTATATTGTGATATAGTGATGTACTGGGCCATGCACACTACCCTCTGTAGTGCCTTGCGGTCGGAGGCCGAGCAATTGCCATACCAGGCAGTGATGCAACCAGTCTCTCGATGTTGCAGCTGTAGAACCTTTTGAGGATCTTTGAACCCATGACAAATATTTTTAGTTTCCTGAGGGGGAATAGGCTTTGTCGTGCCCTCTTCACGACTGTCTTGGTGTGTTTGGACCATTCTAGTTTGTTGGGGATGTGGACAACAAGGAACTTGAAGCTCTCAACCTGCTCCACTACAGCCCCGTCGATGAGAATGGGGGCGTGCTTTGTCCTCCTTTTCCTGTAGTCCACAATCATCTCCTTAGTCTTGGTTACATTGAGGGATAGGTTGTTACTCTGGCAGTGTGGAGTGCAATAGAGATTGCATCATCTGTGGATCTGTTTGGGCGGTATGCAAATTGGAGTGTGTCTAGGGTTTCTGGGATAATGGTGTTGATGTGAGCCATGACCAGCCTTTCAAAGCATTTCATGGCTACGGACGTGAGTGCTATGGGTCTGTAGTCATTTAAGCAGGTTGCCTTCGTGTTCTTGGGCACAGGAACTATGGTGGTCTGCTTGAAACATGTTGATATTACAGACTCAATCAATGACATGTTGAAAATGTCAGTGAAGACACCTGCCAGTTGGTCAGCACATGCCTGGATCACACGTTCTGGTAATCCGTCTGGCCCCGCAGCTTTGTGAATGTTGGTCTGTTTAAAGGTCTTACTCATGTCAGCTACGGAGAGCGTGATCACACAGTCGTCCGGAACAGCTTATACTCTCATGCATGCCTCAGTGTTGATTGCGTCGAGGCGAGCATAGAAGGGATTTAGCTCGTCTGGTAGGCTCATGTCACTGGGCAGCTCGTGGCTGTCTTTCCCTTTGTAGTCTGTAATAGTTTGCAAGCCCTGCCACATAAGACGAGTGTCGGAGCTGGTGTAGTACCATTCAATCTTAGCCCTGAATTGACGCTTTGCCTGTTTGATGGTTCGTCGCAGGGCATAGCAGGATTTCTTATAAGCTTCCGGGTTAGAGTTCCACACCTTGAAAGTGGCAGCTCTACCCTTTAGCTCAGTACGAATGTTGCCTGTAATCCATGGCTTCTGGTTAAGGTATGTACGTACAGTCACTGTGGGGACGACGTCCTCAATGCACGTATTGCTAAAGCCATTGACTGATGTGGTGTACTTCTCAATGCCATCGGAAGAGTCCCAGAACATGTTCCAGTCTGTGTTTGCAAAACAGTCCTGTTGTTTAGCACTTCATCTACTGACCACTTTTTTATGGACCAAGTCGATGATGCATCCTGCTTTAATTTTTGCTTGTAAGCAGGAATCAGGAGGATAGAGTTGTGGTCGGATTTACCAAATGGAGGGCGAGGAAGAACTTTGTATGCATCTCTGTGTGTGGAGTACAGGTGATTTAGATTTTTTTCCCTCTGGTTGCACATTTTGACATGTTATCTATCATCTATCAATAACATGTTGATAGAAATTAGGTAGAACTGATTTAAGTTTCCCTGCATTAAAGTCTCCGGCCACTAGGAGCGACGCCTCTGGGTGAATGGTTTCCTGTTTGCTTATTTCCTTATACAGCTTTGCGGTCTTAGTGTCAGCATCTGTCTGTGGTGGTAAATAAACAGCCACGAAAAGTATAGCTGAAAACTCTCTAGGCTAGTGTGGCCTGCAATTTATCAGAAGATTCTCGTGCACCAGCTGTTGTTTACAAAAATGCAGAAATCGCCCCCCCCTCGGGGTGTGCTGTTCTATCTTGCTGGTGCAGTGTATATCCCGCTAGCTGAATATCCATGTCATCATTCAGCCACAATTCCGTGAAACATAGGATATTATAGTTTTTGATGTCCTGTTGGTAGGATATTCATGATCGTACCTCGTCTAATTTTTTGTCCAATGACTGCACTTTGGCGAGTAATATTGACGGTAACGGCAGTTTTCCCACACGCCTTCTGAGGATCCTCACGAGGCATCCCGCTCTGTGTCCTCTGTACCTGCGTCTCTTCCTCTTGAAAACAACTGGGAAGTTGGCCATGTCGGGAGAATGTCCTGTGCGTCCTGCTTGTTGAATAAAAAAATCTTTGTCTAATCCGAGGTGAGTCATCGCTGTCCAGATATCCAGAAGCTGTTTTTTTTGCAGTAAGATACATTTGCAGAAACATTATGTACAAAATAAGTTACAAATAACGCAAAAAAACCCCCACATAATAGCACAATTGGTTGGGCGCCCGTAAAACTGCTGCCATTTCACCCGGGACCATTTTACATGTGTTGGTCGTGAACTATCTTTATCGTTTTCATTGTAGAATATACAGTTGTCTAGTTCGGAAGGAACAGTTCTTTAAAGGGAAAATTCCCCTGGCGACAATCCTGGCTCAGCTTAACCTGAGTGTTAGCAGTGAAAGTTTTTTTTTTGTAAGGCAAGGGCTTGGCCATGTCTAGATTCACTTTACATTACATAGTACTTAGACAGTGTAATAGTGCCTCTCAATGTACTAAAATAGTGTATTTGAAACCCAGACCCTGTGGGAGCATTCTCCATGCGACAGTTGTATGTTATAAATACTCTGGCGCTGCTGGGTATCACTTACAGACAAGCCAAGTAGAACCTTTACTAGTTACTGTTATAGTATACTGCAAATAACTGGCTGTATGCATTCCCTCCATAGTAGTGTTTTCCCCTAGATTATTCTCCTGGTGGGGCCCATGTAGTGGCCTCCAAAGCAACATCCAGGCCCTCTGGCACCAAATTCAGGTGAACGCTATGATCCCTTATTGATGTCACTTGTTAAATCCACTTAATTCAGTTTAGATGAAGTGGAGGAGACAGGTTAAAGAAGGATTTTAAGCCTTGAGACAATTGAGACATGGATTGTGTATGTGTGCCATTTAGAGGGTGAATGGGCAAGAAGAGATTAAAGTGCCTTTGAACAGGTTATGGTAGTAGGTGCCAGGCGCACCGGTTTGAGTGTCAAGAACTGCTATGCTGCTGGGTTTTACACGCTCAACAGTTTCCTGTGTGTATCAAGAATGATCCACCACCCAAAGGACATCCAACCAACTCAACAGAACTGTGGGAAGCATTGTATTCAACATGGACCAGCATCCCTGTGGAACGCTTTCGACTCCTTGTATAGTCCATGCCCCGACGAATTAAGTCTGTTTTGAGGGCAAAATGGGGTGCAACTCAATATTAGGGAAGTTGTTCCTAATGTTTTGTACAGACGGTGAAGTGACGCTTCCTGCCTCAGTGGTCTGTTTATGGTATATGTATATCTTACTGCTGAGACTGTCTGTGTCTGATTGCACTAACTCACATGGGTCTATTACTCCTCACTTCTTGCTTTTCATATAGCTTATCGAGGCTGAGCAGGGCTAGTTTTCCCTATAGTTACACCTGATTGAGCAAGGTTGCTTTTCCTATAGTTATACCTGATTGAGCAGAGCTTCATTTCCTATAGTTGCATGGTGCACCCCCTGAGTGCTACCTGATTGAGTAGTTTTGCTGTTGTAAAAGCATTCCTTATCAGATCACTGCATAGCAGCACCCGTTTGTGTGTGTGTGTGTGTGTGTGTGTTTGTTGCTTGGAGGAGTTATAGTAGTAGAGTAGGTAATTTAATCTGGCAGGACCCTATGTTTCCAACTCTCTCCCAGTACTGACATGCAGTCAGTGTGAAACACACTGTGATTGGGGGTGTAGAGGGTGAACGTGGGAAGGGAAACCACATGAGAACACACTGATGGGAGAAGGTGGGTGGGCGCCAGGCTTGGGGTTATACCAAGGACGAGGGGATAGAAGTGTTGGCTGTGCTGGATACTGTGGTGTGGATCGGACAGATCTTTCATCATACAGAAAATGGTTCAACACTCACAAAGCTCTCTTGGGGAACACAGCTTGGAAAGGAGAACATGGGAGCACAAGCACACACAGAGAGAAGAGGGATGGAAGTTTCTCGGATTGGTCTATCACATATTATGACCAGCCGGGCTACCTTGTTATATTTTTAGGCTTTTCTTTGCTGAACTGTACTCTTTCTTCCATCCATATGAAGAATTTCATCTGTCTAGCTCTGACTCTTCTTCACCTGACTAGAGAGAGAGAGAGAGAAGTCACTTTTTTAAATTAGACAGCTTTAATGGACAGACGGCTTTAAGACATCTTTAGACATGGACCGCCTTCTTCCCTCCCTCAAACGGACGGGTCAACACACGCTGAGAGAAACGGCCTCACTGCGAAGCAGTCAAGCAGACAGATAGAATGACTCACCAAAGCTTTCCCTATTACCCGACCACACACAGTTTAATTGCCACAACGTTTAGCACTTCTGCATATAGTTCTAAGGTTCGTCATTCAGGTTGCGACCCAACATACAGTACACCATTCCCATTCAAGGGTTGTATTACTGCTATGAAATAACACAAATGGAATTATTTATTGACCAAAAAAGTGTTAAATAAATCAAAATAGATTTTATATTTTGTCCTGATGAAAAACAAATTATAGTCCCACTAAGCGCAAACCAGAATTGATGGTGTATAACTGCAGAATGCTGTGTCACCACCAGAAAAGCACCATCACACCACCTCCTCCATGCTTCACAGTGAGAACCACACATGCAGAGATCATCTGTTCAACTACTCTGCGTCTCACAAAGACACGGTGGTTAGAACCACATATCACAAAATTTAGACAGATTTCCACGGGTCTATTGTCCATTGCTTGTGTTTCTTGGTCCAATCAATTATCTTCTTTTATTAGTTTCCTTTAGTAGTGGTTTCTTTGCAGCAATTCGACCATGAAGGCCTGATTCACACAGTCTCCTCTGAACAGTTGATGTTTAGATGTGTATGTTACTTGAACTCTGTGAAGCATTTATTTGGGCTGCAATCTCAGGTGCAGTTAACTCTAATGAACTTATCCTCTGAAGCGGAGATATCTCTTTGTCTTCCTTTCTTGTGGCGGTCCTCATGAGAGCCAGTTTCAGCATAGCGCTTGATGGGTTTTGCGACTTCACTTGAAGAAATGTTCCATATTGACTGACCTTCATGTCTTAAAGTAATGATGGATTGTCCTTTCTTTTTGCTTATTCGAGCGGTTCCTGCCATAATATGGACTTGGTCTTTCACCAAATAGGGCTATATACCACCCCTACCTTGTCACAACAAAATTGATTGGCTCAAACGTATTAAGAAGGAAAGAAATTCCACATATGAACTTTTAACAAGGCACACCTGTTAATTGAAATCCATTCCAGGTGACTACCTCATAAAGTTGGTTGGGAGAATGCAAAGTGTGCAAAGCTGTCATCAAGGCAAATGGTGGCTATTTGAAGAACCTCAAATATAAAATATATTTTGATTTGTTAATAAAATTTTTGATTCCTACATGACTCCATATGTGTTATTTCATAGTTTTGAAGTCTTCACGATTATTCTAAAATGTAGAAAATAGTAGGAATAAAGAAAGAAAGAAAAAACCCTTGAATGAGTAGGTGTGTCCAAACGTTTGACTGGTACTGTATTTATTGGCAATGCTGCAGCTGTGGCTTTTTGCAGCCGGTTTGAGTGTTCAACATGAATTTGAAGTTGCTTGACATTTAATCACCAGAGTTGAGGACCTTTGTGGTGGCCTCTGAAACATTCCATCAGTTCAGCTGGACATAGGCATAGGACCTGGCAAAGCTCTGCTGCCTTTTGTATAGGACTTCTCTGAGTCACTCAAATATATATTTTATTTATCCTTTTGTCTGAAGGTGATTTCCTCTTATCGTTCCCGGTAGGGGCTGGGTCTCGACAGTGGGGATGTTTGGGAGAGAAGTATATTCTCTCATAGGGCGCTGAGCTGATTGGTAGAATGGAGGAAGTGTGAGGAGAAGAGATGCAAGGAGTGTGAGGAGGGGAGAGATGGAGTAAAGCTGTGTTGTTCCTGACAGACGTTAATGTCCCAGCCTCCCAGTTAAATACCACTGTTCTCTATAGTCCCTAAAAGCATCTCAGTCCGTCAGTGGATGGCACTTTCACTGTGTGTGTGTGTTTGTGTGTGTTTGGATCAAACAGCCAAGGAATTGGCGAGTTTTCACATGATGTTGTTATTTTATTTCTGTCTGTCCAGCAGGGAACTTGAAACAGACCTTTTTACTGTCAAATTCAGCAATAAAACACTGACTGGCAGGGATATTCACTGTGAGTGTGAGTCTGTGTGTTTGAAAGAGAGAATGTGTGTGTGAGTGTTAGAGAGAAAGAGAGAGGGAGAGAGTGTGTGTTTGTGTGCACTACAAGGGGCCGACCTGTCAGCTTTGTGTGCTCACTTTCAGAAGTATCCTTTAGAGTTTGAGCTTTTCACAGACAGGTAGACCGCCAGACAGTGGTTCAGCTAGTCAGAGACAGGGAGGTCTCTCGGTCACGGAGGTGGTCGTCAGTTAGACCTGTTGTCATATCATCACGGTGCCTCGCCTCGTCTCTGACGCTGATCGCCCACGACCGCTCCTCGCGTTCACCTGCCATCGCCATGACACCCATCACCACCACACTCCCTAAACGGAGCTGACAGCATTCCCCGACCGCTCGACGCCCCCGACCTGCAGGGGCCAATGTTAACAGGAAGGAGAGGGATCCTGTCTCAGCTCTGTTCATCTGTCGCTGTGCTTCTCCAGGTGGTAGCTAGCTAACTGATGTGTTGCTGAGTCCCTGAACACCACCAGGCCACCATGTTAGACAGATGGCTGTGTGTCAATTAGCCCAACACTACCTGTCTGATTTTTTTTAAAGCGTTTCAAAATGTGGGGTATGACGCGCTTACTTAACACAAGAAGAAAAAACAACTCTGAATCTGTAGTCAACTTAGTGATCCAGATAGCCATGGTCAGTTATTTGTTTCTGTGACGCCTGCATTCAGACAAACAACTGACTGGAAGATCAGATTTCAAGTTAATAGACTATGTTAGAGTTTACACTTCCTCTTCCAATGACCTGTGGGGAGGTCAAAATAATGAAAAAACGATCTACCAAATAATTTCATTTTAAAATGTTGATTAATTCTCCTTGCCAAAATCATTCACCTGATGATGATATATGTATTTTTATTTTGCTAACGTATGATGTGGATCCCTGGGTTGCCGGTTTGCCTGGGTGGGGGTCCCTGGGCAAGAACAGTTAGAAAACCCCTGAGCTAGAGGATATAGGGGCTATAATATTGGCAGGTGTGGGTACACAGCACCTGGAGAGTCAATACACTGAGGCATCATTACAGCACAGAATCTCTCTCTCTCTACTCTCTCTCTCTGCTCTCTCTACCTGCTCTCTCTCTCTCTCTCTCTCTCTCTCTCTCTCTCTCTCTCTCTCTCTCTCTCTCTCTCTCTCTCTCTCTCTCTCTCTCTCTCTCTCTCTCTCTCTCTCTCTCTCTCTCTCTCTCTCTCTCTCTCTCTCTCTCTCTCTCTCTCTCTCTCTCTCTCTCTCTCTCTCTCTCTCTCTCTCTCTCTCTCTCTCTCTCTCTCTCTCTCTCTCTCTCTCTCTCTCATATAGTGCACTACTTTTGACATGGGCATATTGGGAGTTGAGTGCACACATTTTGTTGTGTCTCTAATCAAGAGTCTGGCAAGTGTCACTTTTGTCCAAACACATTCGTAAGAACTAACTAATTGAAATTCCACATCAGTCCAAATCATTCATATTCTTTATGGGTTTTGTTAGGGATCATTTGCTCAGACTGATGGAGAAGAAATCACTGCCAATATGATTAAAAGGATCACTTTGGAGCTACACAGCAGAAGGGTGAGAGAGTTTTAGTGTCTGTCATCTGTTTATTTGGAGTGGCTGTGGGGGTGTAGATGTAGTAGGATGCTACCACAGATAGAACAATGAGACGGATGTGTAAATGTGAAGCATCCGGTTGGCATTACCACTCACTACCAAATATGGTAGTGAGAGGAAACCTACTGGCGGCAGTGAGAGAAGATGGAACGAGATGGATTTTGCCCGACATTATGCACATTTTCTCATCGACTAAACATTTGATCTCAATACAGTTTTCTGTTCTAGAATCTAGAATCTGTTATGAACAGAGTGGACTAAGTTTTGTGGACTTTACCCTTTGCAAAAGTGTTTTTTAAATTGCACCGTTTGGAAGGAGTGCAAAGGTGAATTGAGTTATTGCACATGCACACTTCACAGAGTAGGCGTTCACTAATGGAAATATGCAGATGTATACTAGAATGCGCCAACAGGACATCACTAGCTCGTGCTTGGCTCTGCCCACCTCCTTGCTTGTTCTACCCACTTTGACTCATTTGTTCCCATTGGAAACGACAACCTGTGGTCTATCTTGGTTTAGTTATAAAAATCTTTGATGCTACCTGAGAGGAGATATACACCACAGACAACAACTCTGCTGGGATGTCTGTCCATTAAGTGTCAGTAGTTCTGATGTGATGTGATCTCTGTCCATTTAGCATCTCCCAGAACTGCCACCTGCTCTCTGATTGCTTCTGTCAGATACCACTTGCTCCGCTAAAGCCATGAATAGTTCTTTATGAATATTCCTCACCTCACCTCTATCTGAATGTATGTTTACGTCGTTGCTCAGCCAAGTATCTCTAATGATAATTCGCTAGGCATCAAACTGCCAGTCTGGCCTGACCTGCCCACCACTCGGATTGATGACAGTTGAAGTTGATGCTGGCATTGACAGCGACTGAAAATAACAGAAAAAAAAGACTGGTGAGTTGTCCTGATTCCTGCTGTGTGCAGCTGTAACCATGGCAATGGAATCAGCAGCAAAGTCCCTGGGTCAAAGTTTACTTGCATGATATGTTCTGGCAGCACTGGCAGAGTGTCAACGACTGTCTTTGAAGATGGAGATGACAGTTGGACCAATCCCACGGAACAAAAACATCCCTCTCGAGTCGCTACTTTATGAGTTTCGCCCATAGCTTTGGGGTAAATAATTGGAAGAGGGCCACAAGAAGCAATTTCTTATCATTTTCCTTTTCAGTTCTTTCTCTTCTGTTTCCCTATCTTACCCTTTCTCCTTCACCACCTCCTCCCCTCCCTTATCTGCATTTCTTTCACTTTTTATCCCTCCCTCTCCCTCTCCCATCATATTCAAATAATAATCCCTGTTGTAATGAATGTGTTGGAAGATGTACTACTGACTATATCCTGCACTCTTAATGATAACCGCCTCTGTTATAGCATGACCTTATAAAGGCCCCCTCTTCAATAAGGAACTGGACCTAAGGGAGGGCTGGGTCCCCTGGCTGCTGTAGAAGATATTAAAGTTTCCAAAGTACTTGTTTAGAGTTATCAAACCTCAGGGCTTTGGAGTGTCCCTGTGCAGAGCTGTAGAGAGATATTAAAAGTTTGGATGGGAAAACTTGAGATGTTATGAAATCCTGGAAGGACCATTCAGTGTGTCCTTATGTTGCACACACACACACGCACAGACACACACACTGAACTAAACACCAGGTACCACACACACACACAGATCTCACAAGGGCACTGCAGATGGTGTGAGAGTTTTGACCCCCTGATCAGTATGGCTGTCTCTGCAGCTAGGTGTGTGTTTTTGAGGCACCATGTGTTTGGTGTTTAGTTCAGAGGTCGAGGGGATACACACCTGGGCAGTGAGCTAGAGGAGGAGTTTTCAAACTGGGGTCTGCCGAGGTAGAAAAGTATTAGGCGGGCTGTTTAAGTGGTAAGATAAAACATGGAAAAACTGTTAGTGTAAATTTAAATTACTAAAACCAGATAGAAAGCATGCAGAAAAGATATTGCACTATATCATTTTTTAATAATATCATATTTGAGAACTAACAATGAAATAAAAGCTAGAAAGTCAGGGAGAATCAAATTACAAAAAACGGGCATTCAGGGCACATGGCCATTTTGTTATGTTTGAGCAATGAAACACAGCGTTAGTCATGACAAAATGCATAGAATAGCAGGAAATAAGCTGTAAAACTGTGAACAGTGTATAATTGCTGGAGATTAGCTTTAAAACTGCAACATTTTCTCCCAGAATCAATGGGAAAATGTTGTAGAATCACAGAAAATTTGCTTAATAAGAGCAAAATGTTCCCTATGCCGCGAAGATACGTTTCTAGCTAAAAGACTATGTTAGAGTTCCAATGACCTTTCATTTTAAATGTTGATTACTTCTCCTTGCCACTATCATTCACCTGATGATAATATACAGTTGAAGTTGGAAGTTTACATACTCTTAGGTTGGAGTCATTAAAACTAGTTTTTCAACCACTCCACAAATTTGCTAACAAACTATACTTTTGGAAAGTCGGTTAGGACATCTACTTTGTGCAAGTAATTTTTCCAACAATTGTTTACATACATATTATTTCACTTATAATTCACTGTATCACAATTCCAGTGGGTCAGAAGTTTACATACACTAAGTTGACTGTGCCTTTAAACAGCATGGAAAATTCCAGAAAATTATGTCATGGCTTTAGAAGCTTCCGATAGGCTAATTGACATTTGAGTCAATTGGAGGTGTAACTGTGGATGTATTTCAAGGCCTACCTTCAAACTCAGTGCCTCTTTGCTTGACATCATGGGAAAATAAAAAAAAAATCAGCCAAGACCTCAGAAAAAAAAATTGTGGATCACCACAAGTCTGGTTCATCCTTGGGGGAAATTTCCAAACACACACATGCCTGCCCCATATGTAAGGCCCTCAGTGTGCAGAACACGTATCAGGCATGCCTGCCCCATATGTAAGGCCCTCAATGTGCAGAACACTTATCAGCCATGCCTGCCCAATATGTAAGGCCCTCAATGTGCAGAACACGTATCAGGCATGCCTGCCCCATATGTAAGGCCCTCAATGTGCAGAACACTTATCAGCCATGCCTGCCCCATATGTAAGGCCCTCTTTGAGTTGTTGCTGGTCCCTCTTTACTTCCTTGGCCGTGTCATGGGACCTACACCTACAATTGGCACACTCCATTGAAGCAGCTTCTGTAATTGCATCCAGTGTCAACAAAGTGCTGTCAAACCACAATTTGTTCATCAAATTTGATATAGCAGTGGCTCCCCCTCATTAAATGTGGCTACTGCCATACTGGCTGCTCCGTCAGTACGGCTTTTGCACACGAAGACAGTTTTGGGGCATCGCGACCATATTACAGAGTTCAGACATTCATTTGAATTCTGGGTTCCTCCGTGCTACATTCTTTTGAGGAGGTTATCATTTGACATCCTATGATATACAGGTACCATTTTATGTGCAACCTCTCTATTAAAATGTATGGCCTCCATGGTTT
Organism: Oncorhynchus mykiss; assembly: GCF_057628025.1. NCBI lineage: Eukaryota > Metazoa > Chordata > Actinopteri > Salmoniformes > Salmonidae > Oncorhynchus > Oncorhynchus mykiss. Next base: position 56,449,301 of record NC_143039.1, on the reverse strand, counting down.
TTGTGACTGAGAGGATCTTCACTAATTTCTAGGGCTCGCTGGCACCAGCACCAACGCACACACCTATCCCGTAGTTGGAAGTGAATCTTCTCTTGTGCCAAGTGCTATCGAAGGATACATGAATGTCTATGATGGTATCCTCATCCTCCTTCAGCAACTCTGCTATGTCTACATTACAGTCATAACTGCAGGACTAAATATCAGCATGGTATCCTACATAAATATTAGCATATCAGCATGGTTTTACTTTATGCAAAGCTAATTTCTCACTAATCACATTAGGCTACAGCCATATGACAGTGTAGGTCTATGTTACAGTCTCATTGTATAGTTATGTTTTCTTATCACTCTGTTTTATTAACTTTGAATACATTTTCTGGAGCAAAGAAATACATATTATTTACACACATCAAGTCACCTGACAACATTGGGCCACTCTCCCTTTTTATTTAACTGTCATTCTCCTGTCATGTCTCTGATATGAGCTGAGAAGCAAGGAGGCAATCCCTAGGACTTTGCTTATTTTCTTTAGAGCTGCATAACCAAGTACAAGTTCATGGGCGAGAAGGAATATCCTCACATGTATATCAAATGTATCATCACCCCTGGAGCACTCCTGCAGCCTGGAGGAAGTGTAAACACTCCTCCTAAATTCATCATGATCACCTTCATAGTCTGCGCATTCTATCATGACAGAATTACAGAATCACTGGTTGGTGGTGTCTATGGTGATTTTCGGTCCAGTGTTTAGACGCTTAGGGCAAATCAAATCATGTACAAGTTGGTTTATTTGTGACAAGTGGAATAAAAGCCACTGTTGGCTGTCTGCTGTCTGCTTGGCCGCTGCTAGTTGTCATCTTCATCTCAACTAATTTGCGTCTCAACGCGCTGCTTCTGGCTACCTCCTGCACTGCCACTGCCTCGATCGGCTGATCAGGCACATTTTTTTATTTAATTCACTGCTTTTCTCGCATCGGCTTACTGAGATCGCCTATTTTTATTCACATACTGTAGGTATATTCTTTGCGATTTTCTCATTTGTCTCTCTTTACGCAGATTCTTCGCGGGAGATATTTTCAAACAAGGATGTGCTGCGCGGCATGTGAGGCATTTTAACCAATCAGGTTGCTGAAAAAGGCCTTTAAATGCCTGTAACCAATCAGATGTCAGTAAATTACTAATCTTTCAGCACGATGCACCACGTCTACAAAGGATATGGCCATGTATGGATTAGCTAATCACATGCTCCGGAAAACAAGCTTTTGAATGATATATGATTCAACTTCTACATTTATGGTAGGTGTAGTTGATGGAGTTGGGATAAAGTGATACAAATGAAGTATTTATATACATTATTGCCGATATATTTGTATAATTTATGATAGTATGAAAGTTATAGTTGCAAAATATCCCAACATGGGATGCATGGGATGACAGATGGAAGCAAAATCTAAATTTTTGACTGTGGTGCCTGGCCTTAAGGATGGGACCCGTTTTTGCAAATGACATACCCAAACCTAACTGCCTGTAGTTCAGGACCTGAAGCAAGGATATGCATATTCTTGATACCATTTGAGGAAGGACACACTGAAGTTTGTGGAAATGTGAAATTAACGTAGGAGAATATAACACATTACATCTGGTACCAGATGTGTGAATTGCTTTATTTCTAATGCAAGAGAAAGACCATAATATAATATTGCAGTTTAGGCGCAATTTAGACTTTGGCCACTAGATGGCAGCAGTCCATGTGCAAAGTGTCAGACTGATCCAGTGAAGCCTTTCAAAAATCCAAACATTTTGTATCAAGTCTGCCCAAATTTGCCAAATTGGTCAATTGATACATTTAAGTACATAACTATAGAGAACATACAAAAATTATATGGTAATACACATTTTTAAGTTTACACCCTCCCAGGAAAGTCATACATGATGGAAAATTAGCTTCCCTACAGAAAATACACTATCCTTCACACATCTAGATGGCCGGGCGGTGTGGGTGTGGGGCCAGAAACAGCAGGGGTTCAAAGTTTAGAACACAGTTCCTATATTATATATTATAATTGATTTTATCAAACAAAACTACGCTAGCGTTTTATCTCTGGGACCCTCAGGATGACAAATCAGAGCAAGATTACTGAATGTAAGTACATAAGCGGTGAATGTATCAAACCAGTTGTGGTGATAAAAGTGTTGTTGTTGTGCACTCTCCTCAAACAATAGCGTGGTATTTTTTCACTGTAATAGCTACTGTAAATCGGATAATCCAGTTAGATTAACAATAATTTAAGCTTTCTGCCCATATAAGACATGTCTATGTCCTGGGAAATGTTATTGTTACTGACAACGTCATGCTAATCAGCTCAAATGTCCCGTTGGAAGGACACCTATCGCGTAGAGGATAACAAAGCCATCACCTACAGAGAGATGAAACTGGAGAAGAGTCCCCTAGGCAAACACAAACAGACCCCACAGAGCCTCAGGACAGCAACACAATTAGACCCAACCAAATCATGATAAAAAGGGTAATTACTTGACACTTTGGAAAGATTTAACAAAGAAAACTGAGCAAAAATAATGCTATTTGGACCTAAACAGACAGTACACCGTGGCAGAATACCTGTGACTGACCGAAAATTAAGGAACACTTTGACTATGTACAGACTCAGTGAGTATAGCCTTGCTATTGAGGGGGGCTGCTGTAGGCAGACCTTGCTCTCAAGAGAAGACAAGCTATGTGCACACTGCCCACAAAGTGAGGTGGAAACTAACCTCCTGCCAAATGTTGGGCACTCATCCCAAACCATCTCAATTGGGTTGAGGTCAGGTGATTGTGGAGGCCAGGTCATCTGAACTACATCACTCTCCTTCGTGGTCAAATAGCCCTTACACAGCCTGGAGGTGTGTTGGGTCATTGTCCTGTTGAAAAATAAATTATAGTCCCACTAAGCCCAAACCAGATAGGATGGCGTATCGCTGCAGAATGCTGTGATAGAATTCAAGGCACACTTAACAAGCATGGCTAAGTAAATCACAGACAGTGTCACCAGCAAAACACCCCCACAACATCCTCCTCCTTGCTTCACACAGGGAACCCCACAGGCGGAGATAATCTGTTCACCTTCTATGCTTCTTACAAAGACACGGCGGTTGGAACCAAAAATCTCAAATTTGGATTTATCAGACCAAAGGACAGATTTCCACCTGTCTAATGTCCATTGCTCTTGTTTCTTGGCCCAAGCAAGTCTCTTCTTCTTACTGGTGTCCGGTAGCAGTGGTTTCTTTGCAGCAATTCCATCATGACGGCCTGATTCAAACAGTCTCCTCTGAAAGGTTGATGTTGAGATGTTCTTGCCATAATATTGATTTGGTCTTTTACCAAATAGGTCTATCTTCTGCATACCAACCATACCTTGTCACAACACAACTGATTGGCTGAAAAACATAAAAAATCCACAAATTAACTTTTAACAAGGCACACCTGTTCATTGAAATGCATTCCAGGGGGCTAGACTACCTCACTAAGCTGGTTGAGAGAATGCCAAGAGTGTGCAAAACTGTCATCAAGGCAAAGGGTGGCTACTTTGAAGATTCTAAAATCTAATATATAGTTTGATTTGTTTAACACTTTTTTGGTTACTACATGATTCCATATGTGCTATTTTCATATTTCATAGTAATTGATCTCAGGTGCATCCTGTTTCTATTGATGATCCTTGAGAGGTTTGATTGGAGTCCACCTGTGGTAAATTTAAATGTTCGGACATGATTTGGAAAGACACACACCGATCTATGTAAGGTCCCACAGTTGACAGTGCATGTCAGAGCAAAAACCAAGCCATGAGGTTGAAGGAATTGTCCGTAGCGCTCCGAGACAGGATTGTGTCGAGGCACAGATCTGGGGACAGGTACCAAAAAATGTCTGCAGTATTGAAGGTCCCTAAGAACACAGTGGCCTCCACCATTCTTAGATGGAAGAAGTTTGGAACCACCAAGTTAGATCTGTCCCCCCGGCCAAACTGAGCAATCTGGGGGAGAAGGGCCTTGGTCAGGGAGGGGACCAAGTACCCGTTGGTCACTCTGATAGAGCTCTAAAGTCCCTCTGTGGAAATGGGACAACCTTCCAGAAGAACAACCATCTCTGCAGCACTCCATCAATCAGGCCTTTTTGGTAGAGTGGCCAGATGAAAGCCACTCCTCAGTAAAAGGCACATGACAGCCTGCTTGGAGTTTTCCAAAAGGCACCTGAAGAATCTCAGACCATGAGAAACAAGATTCTCTGGTCTGATGAAACCAAGATTGAACTCTTTGTCCTGAATGCCAAGCATCACATCTGGAGGAAACCTGCCACCATCCCTACTTTGGCAGCATCATGCTGTGGGGATGTTTTTCAGCGGCAGGGACTGGGAGACTAGTCAGGATCGAGGCAAAGATGAACAGTGCAAAGTACAGAGAGATCCTTAATGAAAACCTGCTACAGAGTGCTCAGGACCTCAGACTGGGGTGAAGGTTCACCTTCCAACAGGACAACAACCCTAAGCACACAGCCAAGACAATGCAGGAGTGGCTTCGGGACAAGTCTCTGAATGTCCTTGGGTGGCCCAGCCAGAGCCCGGACTTGAACCCAATCTAACATCTCTGGAGAGACCTGGAAATAGCTGTTCAGCGACACTCCCATCCAACCTGACAGAGCTTGAGAGGATCCGCAGTGAAGAATGGGAGAAACACCCCAAATAGAGGTTTGTCAAGCTTGTAGCGTCATACCCAAGAAGACTCAAGGCTGTAATCGCTTCCAAGGGTGCTCCAACAAATTACTGAGTAAAGGGTCTGAATATTTATGTAAATGTGATTTTTCAGTTATTTCTTGTAAAATTAGCAAAAACAGTTTTTTTTAACTGTTTTTGCTTTGTCATGCGGTATTGTGTGTAGATTGATGAGGAAAAAAAACAATTGAATCAATTTTAGAATAAGGCTGTAACCTAACAAAATGTGGAAAAAGTCAATGGGTCTGAATACTTTCCGAAGGAACTATGTTGTTTGTGAAGGAGCCTTACCAGAGACCTCTCTCTCTGTTCATTGACCTAGAAAAGGGATGAGTCTGGCAGAAAGCTGCCTGTGTGTGTGTGTTATTCGATCAGAACAAACAGACCTTTGCACCAGTTGCTTGTTTCTTTTCTTTCTATTTTAAAAGAACATACTCCTTGCCAATGTTAATAAATTCTATTAAGCACATGAAGCTGAAAATTCATTTTCTTACAGTTGAGTTGAACACACCAGGGGCCCTGGAGACTGTAGACAAGCCCTCTATTAATTTATAGCAGGTCCCTCACTTGTTCGGTTCATGAGAGAAAACAAAAGGGAGGGATGTGGAGTAGGAGGAGGAGGAAGATGAGGGGTAGTGTAGACTATAGCCAGGGCTTTGCAGAGATTTAATAATTGTACATTGATATTAATATTGTAAAGTCATGTATATGTCATGTGTATGCCTCTGTCATCAGGGCTATTACTTGAAGTGGAACTGTCAGCGTTTTAAGTACTTTGCAGAGATGAAACAAAGAGACAATGCTAAAGTCAGCCAAAAAGATTCAATTCACAGTTTATGCTACAAAACCAACTTCATGTAAAGTTTTAAAAATAGGTTCTATTTGACAGAAAATTACATAACGTACAGTAAGGCATTGTTGGCAGAATAAATGGATGCAGTTCAATGCATGATTAATATAATTCACCAATACATTTCTTGGTAGTACAAACAATATTATTATCAGGTTGTAAATTAAAGCTGGCCTGGTACATTGATTCAGTTTCAATGACATAACATTTTGGACAAAACCGGACGAATGTAACTAAGGCTGGGAATGTCAATACATTCAAATTAACAAGGGCAATGATCACAAGTCAGTCATAACTTGGCTAATAGGCTAGCATATATATTTATGTAGCTCTTCAAAAACACAGAGCTTAGCATTAGCTAGCTTGTTGCTGGGAGGATGTCATGAGTGACCGACTTTTTCCCCTCATATGTTTTTCCCCTCATCGTTTTTCGATGGCTATATCTACAGTTGAAGTCCGAAGTTTACATACACTTAGGTTGGAGTCATTAAAACTAGTTTTTCAACCACTCCACAAATTTGTTGTTAACAAACTATAGTTTTGGCAAGTCGGTTAGGACATCTACTTTGTGCAATTTTTCCAACAATTGTTTACAGACAGATTATTTCACTTATAATTCACTGTATCACAATTCCAGTGGGTCAGAAGTTTACATACACTACGTTGACTGTGTGTTTAAACAGCTTGGAAAATTATGTCATGGCTTTAGAAGCTGCTGATAGGCTAATTGACATCATTTGAGTCAATTGGAGGTGTACCTGTGAATGTATTTCAAGGCCTACCTTCAAACTCAGTGCCTTTTTGCTTGACATCATGGGAAAATCAAAAGAGATCAGCCAAGACCTCAGAAAAAAAATTGTAGACCTCCACAAGTCTGGTTCATCCTTGGGAGCAATGTCCAAACGCCTGAAGGTACCACGTTCATCTGTACAAACAATAGTACGCAAGTATAAACACCATGGGACCATGCAGCTGTCATATCACTCAGGAAGGAGATGCCTTCTGTCTCCTAGTGATGAATGTACTTTGGTGCGAAACGTGCAAATCAATCCCAGAACAACAGCAAAGGACCCTGTGAAGATGCTGGAGTAAACAGGTACAAAAGTATCTATATCCACAGTAAAACAAGTCCTATATCAACATAACCTGAAAGGCCGCTCAGCAAGGAAGAAGCCAATGCTCCAAAACCGCCATAAAAAAACAGACTACGGTTTGCAATTGCACATGGGGATAAAGATCGTACTTTTTGGAAAAATGTCCTCTGGTCTGATGAATCAAAAATATAACTGTTTGGCCATAATGTTTGGAGGAAAAAGGGAGAGGCTTGCATGCTGAAGAACACCATCCCAACTGTGAAGCACGGGGGTGGCAGCATCATGTTGTGGGGGTGCTTTGCTGCAGGTGGGACTGGTGCACTTCACCGAATAGATGACATCATGATGAGGGAATATTATGTGGATATATTGAAGCAACATCTCAAGATATCAGTCAGGAAGTTAAAGCTTGGTCGCAAATGGGTCTTCCAAATGGACAATGACCCCAAGCATACTTCCAAAATTGTGGCAAAATGGCTTTTAAGGACAACAAAGTCAAGGTATTGGAGTGGCCATCACAAAGTCTTGACCTCAATCCTACTGAAAAAGCTTGTGCGAGCAAGGAGGCCTACCCACCTGACTCAGTTACACCAGCTCTGTCAGGAGGAATGGGCCGAAATTCATGTGATGAATGAAACAAAAGCTGAAATAAATCACTCTTTAATATTATTCTGACATTTAACATTCTTAAAATAAAGTGGTGATCCTAACTGACCTAAGACGGAAATTTTAAATGTATTTGGCTAAGCTGTATGTAAAATTCCAACTAACTGTAGATGCAGGTGCCGTTTGGTTACCTAGGAAAAAATGTAAAATCGCTGTGCTAGTTAGCTAGCTATGCTGAACTTGAGCAACTCTTATCCAGTTAACATATCTCTTGCGTGCGTTAATTCACTCTGGCTATCTACTCCGATTTCAAACCACTCTCGTCTGACTGCGCCAAAGCTCAGAATAACTGATTCATTTTCAAACAGGCAGCATTCGCTGAAAATGACCGGTGTCAGTAAACGTCATTTAAAAAGTAAGTTAGTCACAAATGTTCTAGATAACATATAAACAGCCTAACCAGCTCTGCTAGCAAGCTAGCCAAATTTAGCCAGTTAGCTTGGGTGCTTGAACGCTCAGATCAACCCCGCTCCTCGGCCAGAGTGTCCAGTGTCAATAGTGCAGTGTGCGCTCTGAACGCTCGGAATTTGCGAACAGTCAATCTGACAACATTCTGAATTGATGAACTACCCAGAGTGCACTCTGACACACTGCAGGCAATTTTTGAACACACCCTTAGCTAGTTGTCAATCAAATGTATTTGGCATTGATCAAATGGGTGGGCAGGCAAGTTCCCATTCAGTTGTCAAAACGTGGTTTGGGACAAGCATGCATTAGCAGGCAAGCTACAGAAGGACAAGCAGGCTACTATTTTCCATAGTTTATCAGTCCAATTTTAACGGCCAACTAGCTGACAAAGTCTGAGAAGGTTTATCTAATGTTCCCACGTTTGATTTTAGCTGATCTTGCTCTGGCTGGCATTAGGTGTTGATCTTGTTGTTGTTGATGTGCGTAACTGAGAGATACCTTTTCATGGTTGTTTCAACAAAATGACTGTACATTTCCCAAATGTATGAGGACCAGTGGTATTTACATATTTGCAGAAATCCATTCAGGTGTATTTTGTGGCATTTGGCAAATGCGTTCTAATGATCTAAAGTCGCGATGTTGCTACTGCCTGTAAACACACAGTCCTGTTCAAAGTGAATGATGGCAGGCCCATGTGGCAAATGGCTTATTTGCTTAAAGGCCTACTGTAGCTCTGATTGGCTATGGCGCACCGATATCTGTAGATTCAGACCCTGGACAAGACACGTTTTTATTAGGTTTTATTTACTCTAATGTCTATTATTTGTCCAAAAGCACGACGGATTTCCCAGTCTATATTGCTATAGAATTTTCACGAATTTTGAAAACGAGAAAATTACCACATCTAACTTGTCAAAAAAAGATGTCATTTTCTTCCTGTGGGTGTATATGAACATATTTCAAGTTGAAAAAACGTTGTCAGTTCTACTTTATGTGCTGGGAAACTTGCCTAAGCCCGCCAGTCTAACTGTGAGCAGTGTGAAAGGGCAAAGCCAATGAACCAAAGTTAGAATAGGAGAGCAAATACACTGTATGACATGTGTTTGTCACTGTTAGGGCTGTGGCGGTCATTACATTTTGTCAGCCTGTAATTCAAATCAAATTTTATTAGTCACATGCGCCAAATACAACAGGTGTAAACCGTGAAAGTGAAATGCTTACTTACAAGCCCCAAACCAACAATGCAGTTTAAAAAATCTGAATAAAATATAAAAGTAACAAGTAGCTAAAGAGCAGCAGTAAAATGACAATAGCGAGACTTAAGGGTGTACCGGTACAGAGTCAATGTGCGGGGCAACCAGTTAGTCGAGGTAATTGAGGTAATATGTAGAGTTATTAAAGTGATTGTGCAGAGAGTAGCAGCGGTGTACATGAAGGGGGGGACGGGGAAAACGCAAATAGTCTGGGCAGCAATATGATTAGATGTTCATGAGTCTTATGGCATGGGGGTAGAAGTTGTTTAGAAGCCTCTTGCACCAAGACTTGGCGCTCCAGTACCGCTTTTTATTGATTTGATTTGTTTCACCTTTATTTAACCAGGTAGGCTAGTTGAGAACAAGTTCTCATTTACAACTGCGACCTGGCCAAGATAAAGCAAAGCAGTGTGACACAGACAACATCACAGTTACACATGGAGTAAACACTAAACAAGCCAATAACACAATAAACAAGTCAATGACACAGGAGAAAAAAAATAAAGTCTATATACAGTGTGTGCAAAAGACATGAGGAGGTAGGCAATAAATAGGCCATAGGAGCGAATAATTACAATTTAGCAGATTAACACTGGAGTAATAAATGAGCAGATGATGATGTGCAAGTAGAGAATCTGGTGTGCAAAAGAGCAGAAAAGTAAATAAAAACAGTATGGGGATGAGATAGGTAGATTGGGTGGGCTATTTACAGATGGACTATGTACAGCTGCAGCGATCGGTTAGCTGCTCAGATAGCTGATGTTTAAAGTTGATGAGGGAAATATAAGTTTCCAGCTTCAGCGATTTTTGCAATTCGTTCCAGTCACTGGAAGCAGAGAACTTGAAGGAAAGGCGGCCAAAATGAGGTGTTGACTTTGGGGATGGTAAGTGAGATATACAGTACCTGCTGGAACATGTGCTACGGGTGGGTGTTGTTATCGTGACCAGAGAGCTGAGATAAGGCGGGGCTTTACCTAGCATAGACCTATAGATGACCTGGAGCCAGTGGGTCTGGCTACGAATATGTAGCGAGGGCCAGCCTACTAGAGCCTACAGGTCGCAGTGGTGGGTGGTATAAGGTATTTGGTAACAAAACAGCTGGCACTGTGATAGACTGCATCCAGTTTGCTGAGTAGAGTATTGTAAGCTATTTTGTAGATTACATCGCTGAAGTCGAGGATCGGTAGGATAGTCAGTTTTACTAGGGTAAGTTTGGCTGCGTGAGTGAAGGAGGTTTTGTTACGAAATAGGAAGCCGATTATAGATTTGATTTTGGATTGGAGATGTTTAATATGAGTCTGGAAGGAGAGTTTACAGTCTAACCAGACACCCAGGTATTTATAGTTGTCCACATATTCTAGGTCGGAACCATCCAGGGTGGTGATACTAGTCGGGCGGGCGGGTGCGAGCAGCGAACGGTTGAAAAGCATGCATTTGGTTTTACTAGCGTTTAAGAGCAGTGGGAGGCCACAGAAGTAGAGTTGTATGGCATTGAAGCTCGTTCAGAGGTTAGTTAGCACAGTGTCCAAGGAAGGGCCAGAAGTATACAGAATGGTGTCGTCTGCGTTGAGGTGGATCAGGGAATCGCCCGCAGCAAGAGCGACATCATATATACAGAGAAAAGAGTCGGCCCGAGAATTGAACCCTGTGGTACCCCCATAGAGACTGCCAGAGATCCAGACAACATGCCCTACGATTTGACAAGCTGAACTCTGTCTGAAATGTAGTTGGTGAATCAGGCAAGGCAGTCATTAGAAAAACCAAGGCTATTGAGTCTGTCAATAAGAATATGGTGATTGACAGAGTCGAAAGCCTTGGCCAGGTCGATGATGACGGCTGCACAGTACTGTCTTTTATCGATGCCGGTTATGATATCGTTTAGAACCTTGAGCGTGGCTGAGGTGCACCCGTGACCGTCTCGGAAACCGGATTGCACAGCAGAGAAGGTACGGTGGGATTCGAAATGGTCAGTGATCTGTTTATTAACCTTTCTGATCTCCCCATCCCGGATCCGGGATCGTGAATACAGACTCAAGCTCATTACCATAACGCAACGTTAACTATTCATGAAAATCGCAAATGAAATGAAATAAATATGCCATCTCTCAAGCTTAGCCTTTTGTAAACAACACTGTCATCTCAGATTTTCAAAATATGCTTCTCAACCATAGGAAAACAATAATTTGTGTAAAAGTAGCTAGCTAGCGTAGCATTTAGCGTTAGCATTAGCGTTAGCATCCAGCACGCAACATTTCAACAAAAACATAAAAGCCTTCAAATAAAATAATTTACCTTTGAAGAACTTCTGATGTTTTCAATGAGGATACTCTCAGTTAGATAGCAGATGCTCAGTTTTTCCAAAAAGATTCTTTGTGTATTAGAAATAGCTCCGTTTTATACATCACATTTGGATACCAAACAAAAACCGAAAATTCAGTCCTCAAAACGCAAACTTTTTTCCAAATTAACTCCATAATATCGACTGAAAACATGGCAAACGTTGTTTAGAATCAATCCTCAAGGTGTTTTTCACATATCTCTTCAATGATATATCGTTCATGGAAGCATGGTTTCTCCCCTCAATCAAATGGAAAAGTACAAGCAGCTGGCAATTGCGCACCGAATTCCACGCAGGACACCAGGCGGACACTTGGAAAATGTAGTCTCTTATGGTCAATCTTCCAATGATATGCCTACAAATACGTCACAATGCTGCTAACACCTTGGGGGAATGACAGAAAGTGTAGGCTCATTCCTTGCGCAATCACAGCCATATAAGGAGACAATGGAAAACAGAGCTTCAGAAATTCTGCTCATTTCCTGGTTGACGCATCATCTTGGTTTCGCCTGTAGAATGAGTTCTGGGGCACTTACAGACAATATCTTTGCAGATTCTGAAACTTCAGAGTGTTTTCTTTCAAAAACTGTCAAGAATATGCATAGTTGAGCATCTTTTCGTGACAAAATATCGCGCTTAAAACGGGAACGTTTTTTATCCAAAAATGAAATAGCGCCCCTAGAGATCAAAGAGGTTAACTTGGCTTTCGAAGACTTTAGATAGGCAGGATGGGATTTGCTACCGCTTGCCGTGCAGTAGCAGAGAGAACAGCCTATGACTAGGGTGACTGGAGTCTTTGACAATGTTTGGGCCTTCCTCTAACACCGTCTGGTATAGAGGACCTGGATGGCAGGAAGCTTGGCCCCAGTGATGTACAGGGCCGTACGCACGACCCTCTTTTAGCCTTGCGGTCGGAGGCCAAGCAGTTTCTGTACCAGGCAGTGATGCAACCCGTCAGGATGCTCTCGATGGTGCAGCTGTATAGACTTTTGAGGATCGGAGGATTCAAGCCAAATCTATTCAGTCTCCTGAGGGGGAATAGGTTTTTGTCATGCCCTCTTCATGACTGTCTTGGTGTGCTTGGACCATGTTAGTTTGTTGATGATGTGGACACAAAGGAAGCTCTCAACCTGCTCCACTACAGCCCCGTCGATTAGAATGGGGGCGTGCTCGGTCCTCCTTCTCCTGTAGTCCACAATCATCTCCTTCGTCTTGATCACTTTAAGGGAGAGGTTGTTGTCCTGGCACAACACCACCAGGTCTCTGACCTCATCCCTATAGGCTGTCTCATCGTTGTCGGTGATCAGGCCTACCACTATTGTGTCATCGGAAAACTTAATGATGGTGTTGGTGTCATGCCTGGCCGTGCAGTCATGAGTGAACAGGGATTACAGGAGGGGACTGAGCACACACCTATGAGGAGCCCCTGTGTTGAGGATCACCGTGGCGGATGTGTTTTTACCTACCCTAACTACCTGGGGGCGGCCTGTCAGGAATTTGCAGAGGTAGGTGTTTAGTCCCATGGTCCTTAGCTTAGTGATGAGCTTTGAGGGCACTATGGTGTTGAACGCGAGCTGTAGTCAATGAATAGCATTCTCACATAAGTGTTCCTTTTGTCCAGGTGGGAAAGGGCAGTGTGGAGTGCAATAGAGATTGCATTATGTGTGGATCTGTTAGGGCGGTATGCAAATTGGAGTGGGTTTAGGTTTTCTGGGATAATGTTGTTGATGTGAGCCATGACCAGCCTTTCAAAGCACTTCATGGCTACAGACGCTCACAGTACACATCCTGGTAATCTGTCTGGCCCTGCGGCCTTGTGAATGTTGACCTGTTTAAAACTTGTTATGGCTGCAATCCCAATACCGGGATCGATATGACAACTACCAGTGAAAATAGAGGGTGCCAAATTCAAACCACATAAATATCATAATTACAATTCCTAAAACATACATGTGTTTTATATCATTTTAAAGGTCATCTTGTTGTTAATACCAGCAAAGTGTCCGATTTAAAATAGGCTTTTCAGCGAAAGCACTACAAATTATTATGTTAGGTCTCCACCAAACCACAATAAGCACAGCCATTTTCCAGTGAAATATAGCATTCACAAAAAAACAGATAAAGATAAAATTAATCACTAACCTTGAATTATCTTCATCAGATGACACTCATAGGACTTCATGTAACACAATACATGCATGTTTTGTTTGATAAAGTTCATATTGATATAAAAAAATCTGAGTTTACATTGGTTTATTAGATTCACTAGTTCCAAAAATATCCAGTGATTTTGCATAGCCACATCGTTACAACAGAAATACTCATGTAAATAAATGTAGATGATAATACAAGTTATACACATGGAATTATAGATATACCTCTCAGATTTCAGATTTCAAAAAAAGTTTACTGAAAAAGCAACACATGCAATAATCTGAGACGGCGCTCAGAACAGAAGCCAAATTAGCCGCCATGTTGGAGTCAACAGAAACAAGAAAATACATGATAAATGTTTCCTTACCTTTGATGAACTTCATCAGAATGCAGTCCTAGGAATCCCAGGTCCACAATAAATGCTTGTTCGAAAATGTCCGTTATTTATGTCCAATTAGCTACTTTGGTTAGCGCGTTTGGTAAACAATTCCAAAGTCACAAAGCGCGTCCACTATAACATGACGAAATGTCCAAGAGTTCCGTAACTCTCAGTAGAAACATGTCAAACGATGTACTGAATCAATCTTTAGAATGTTGTTTACATATATCTTGAATAACATTCCAACCGGAGAATTAGAATGACTTCAGATGACCGGTGGAACGCAAGTCCTTCCCCTGTGAACGCGCTTGGTGAATGCATGATCAACTCGTGGCAGTGGTGACTATTTCCTGTGTCAATCGACCCCCCTTCACATTAGAGTCATCAGTCAAAGTTCTATTGACTGTTGACATCTAGTGGAAGGTGTAGGAAATGAAAACTCACCCATATCTTGCTATAATTTCAGTGAGAGCTTGGTTGAAAATCTGCCACCTCAGAAAAAAAAACAGGAAGTGGAATATCTCAGGTTTTTGCCTGCTATATGAGTTCTGATATACTCACAGACATAATTCAAACAGTTTTAGAAACTTCAGTGTTTCCTATCCAATACTAATAATACTATGACTGAGGAGCTGGCCATTTACAATGGGCACCTTTTCATCCAAGCTACTCAATACTGCCCCTGCAGCCATAAAAAGTTAATGGATTTACTCACATCGGCTGTGGAAAGCGTGATCACACAGTCTTCCAGAACAGCTGGTGCTCTCATGCATATTTTAGTGTTATTTGCCTCGAAGGGAGCATAGAAGTAGTTTAGTTCATCTGGTTTGCTCATGTCACTGGGCAGCTCTGGACTGTGCTTCCCTTTGTAGTCTAATTGTTTGCAAGCCCTGCCACATCCCACGAGCATCAGAGCCGGTGTAGTACGATTCTATCTTAGTCCTGTATTGACACTTTGCCTGTTTGATGGTTCATAGGGCACAGCGGGATTTCTTATAAGCTTCCGGGTCAGAGTCCCGCTCCTTGAAAGTGAGAGCAATAGCCTTTAGCTCAGTGCGGATGTTGTCTGTAATCCATGGCTTCTGGTTGGGGTATGTACGTACAGTCACTGTGGGGATGATGTCACCGATGCACTTATTGATGAAGCCAGTGACTGATGTGGTGTACACCTAAATGCCATCGGAATAATCCCGGAACATATTCCAGTCTGTGCTAGCAAAACAGTCCTGTAGCTTAGCATCTACTTCATCTGACCACTTTTTTATTGACCGAGTCACTGGTGCTTCTGCTTAAATTGTATCCTGTATGCAGGAATCAGGAGGATAGAGTAATGGCCAGATTTGCCAAATCGAGGGTGAGGGAGAGCTTTGTACACATCTCTGTGTGTGGAGTAAAGGTAGTCTAGAGTTTTTCCCTCTGGTTGCACATTTAGCATGCTGATAGTAATTTTATAAAACAGATTTAAGTTTCCCTGCATTAAAATCCCCGGCCACTAGGAGCGCCGACTCTGGATGAGCATTTTCCTGTTTTCTTATGGTGGTATACAGCTCATTGAGTGCGGTCTTAGTGTCAGCATCGGTCTGTGGTGGTATGTAGACAGCTACGAAAAATACAGATGAAAACCTTAGGTAGATAGTGTGGTCTACAGCTTATCATGAGATACTCTACCTCAGGCGAGCAAAACCTTGAGACTTCCTTAGATATCGTGCACCAGCTGTTGTTTACATATATGCATAGGCCGCCACCCCTTGTCTTACCAGACGCCGCTGTTCTATCCTGCCAATACAGCTTATAACCAGCCAGCTGTATGTTGATAATGTCATCGTTCAGCCACGACTCTGTGAAGAATAAGATATTACAGTTTTAATGTCCCTATGGTAGTGTAATCTTCCTCGTAGGTCGCCGATTATATTTTCCAATGATTGCACGTTAGCTAGTAGAACGGAGGGCAGGTTTTTTTTTTTTGCGATCACCTACGAATTCTCAGAGGGCAGCCCAACCTCCATCCTCTTTTTCTATGTCGTCTCTTCACGCAAATGATGGGGATTTGGGCCTGTTCCCGGAAAAGCAGTCTGTCGTTCACACCGGGCTCGTCGGTCTCGTTAAAGGGAAAAAAAGCTGTTCTGATGTCTAGTTTTTCTTCGGTCATAAGAGACAGTAGCAGCAACATTATGTTAGAAACAACTAAAAAGAACTAACATAACAACACAATCGGTTAGGAGCACGTAAAACGTCAGCCATCTCCTGGGCTCATACTCTTTTGTCATGCAAAAGACTGCCGTTCTCACGGTAATTGACCATTAACAAACATGTTTAGCATCTCCTGGCCTCTACACAGACAAGCTGTTGATGCACGACTTTGGAACATCTACAGTACATTTAAAATCACAATGAATCTGTCATTTATTTTAGTCAGGTCTAAAGAAACATATGAAGAAAATGTATTTCTGATGAGCAGAATATGAGTTGGCTTACTGTAGGCCTATGTTATCTGACTGTGCTCCTTGACATAGGCTGTAGGCTTGTTCATTTAGCTGACAAGATATGCTTAAAAATCCTGTGCCATTATTACATTTTTTCAGATTTTATAGTAAGAAGAACATAATAGATTTTTGTTGAATAAAATAAAAATGATATGTGCATGTTTAGTGGCTATGTTGAGCATAAAAGTGATCATTTGAAAAATGTCCTATATGCTAGATTTAGAGTTATTTTCCTAATTTAGTTGTGAAATATGCAACCTTAGAATGTCTTGGATGGTATGGTGCGACTTTAGGCTATTGATGATTTGAGAAAGTAACAAAAAAAAAGCTTGCCCTCCGTTCCTCTCATCAAGTGAACGTCTTTACTAATATGTAAAATTAGTTAAGATTTAGAATGCCGCATAATGTATATGCACTGAAATTGAGAATGGAGGCTGCGTGGGTTCCCGCGCTTTTCCTAACCTGATGTTAGTTAGCAAGTACTGCAAAGCCATGTCCAGAGTGCTTAATCTGCTTTCTTTTAGGAGTGCAGATAAGGGTTAATCCCTCACTTACACACACACACACACACACACACACACACACACACACATCTCTGTGTCCCTATAGCCCGGGCTGGGATGTCAACCCACTGCTGGACGCTGAGAGAGAGAGGGCATTAGTGAGGAGACAAGAAAAAGCAAGGGAGAGAGAGAGAGAAAGAAAGAGAGGAGGGAGAGGGGGCCTTATGGAGGAGAGAGAGCGAGAGAAAGAGAGAGTAGAGGAGAGGGAGCATTAGTGAGAAGACATTGGGAGAGAGAAAGAAAGGAGAAGAGAGAGAGAGGGCATTAGTGAGAAGACAGAGATAGAGAGAGAGCTAGAGGGGGCATTAGCAAGGAGAAGTCATTAATACATGGTGTTTTTTTCACTTCACTGACCACCAGGCCCTGTCCGGGGTACTACCTCCCTACTTCCCCTTGGCACTCCCTCCCCTCGGCAGTCCTTGACTTTACTCCCTCTACCCCTCTCTGCCTCTCTCTACCCCTCTCTACCTCTGCTGGTTCACTGTGTGAAACAGGGATACAATCCATCTCTCTCCTCTTTTCGTAGCCCAGGGCTAAAGGCTTTTTAAGGTTTAGATTAAATCCTTACCTCAGCTTTCTGCCACATAATTGACTTGATTTGTTTGTTTTTAATTGGGCTGGAGTTACATTTGGATCCTCTCCCCCTCAGGACTAGTATACAGCCAGGAACTAAAGTTACCTTACCACAGCACCTCACTAAGAAAGAATAGAATACAGCTAGGAACTAAAGTTACCTTACCACAGCACCTCACTAAGAAATAATAGAATACAGCTAGGAACTGAAGTTACCTTACCACAGCACCTCACTAAGAAAGAATAGAATACAGCCAGGAACTAAAGTTACCTTACCACAGCACCTCACTAAGAAAGAGTAGGCTTCATTAAGCAGTGACAGTTAAAAGTATAGCCATCATGTGTGTTACTGCATCCAGCTCCCATGTGGCTCCATACTGCAGACTAGATCATCCCCCTAGTAGGAGCTGTGGAGCTGCTGTATGGTCTGGTGCTGTGTACCTGTGAAGCTGACAGGGCCAGTAATGTGCTGTGAAAGTCTATGGTGCACTACCCTAATCAGAGCTGTGGAACCACAGTGCTAGCCTGGTGCTGTAAAACAACGCCATCACATAGCATTGCTGGGCTCTCACAGTGTGGAACGACCCTGACTCAGGAGTGACCTCCAGCTCAAGTTGGGCTGGCAGCAGACACTAAGGGCTCTGGGATTGAGATAGAGGCTGGGGTTCTGGCAAGGGTACATGGAGCAATGGGATGGGATTGTTGGGCCTCTGAGGCTGGGGCTTTCCCAGTGTGGAGGAACCCTGAGTCAGGAGTGACCTCCAGCTGGCTCTGGGGTACAGGGATGGGCTGGGGCACTACATGGGGCTCTGGCAAGGGATCCATGATGGAGCTGCATCAGACACAGAGAAGGTTTAGGATAACTGCTGGAGTGGGGTTGAAAGGAGGATTGATGCAGGCAAGGTGGACACCAAAGAAACTTTGAAGTGTGTGTGTGTTTGAGAGAGAATGTGTGTGGATTGACCTAGCCGGGGGCATGAATAAAGTTGAGTGTGTAATTGGTCAACAGTGTTACAGAGAAAACCTCACCGAAAGTGTTTGACTGCAGCTGTGTATGTGTGTGTGTTTATGTGCACAAAATTATTCAGGGGCTTAGCAAATATTACCCCCCCAAAAATCAATTATTTTCACATAAAAATTCAGGTTTCTGTTTTTACTCAGTATTTCAATATCATTTTTAAGTGTTAAAAAAGCATGACATTTGAAAATGCTAGTTCAATTTAATATACAGCAAAATCTGAACAATTATTTGAGAGTAAAAACAACAAGGAAAATTGTGTTTAATCAACCTTAGAATTTTAAGTTGTTGCAACAACTTGCCTTATGGCTCATGGGTAATTCCACATTTTTAGACTTTATGGTACTTTTACACAATTTTATATGCATGTTTGAAGAAATATATATTTTTTTCTATATTAGTAGTAAGCAGTTTGTTGTGCTATGCGTTGCAATGTATCATGATGAACGGATATCAAATTACGTTCAAAGATGAGACCACCAATTCCCACCACCAAGAAGGTCATGCACACAACACTTAATGACAAAGCCAGCACCCTAGAATGCTTGCAACTTACCTCCACTTAGGCTTCTGCTAGTTGATTGAGCACTGGGATCAACAATGCCTGTGTTTGTGGGTTAAAATGGATAATATTCAAAAACATAAAACAATGTTAAACAAAGAGACACAATCACTGAACGCAGCTAATCAAAATTATTAAAGAGATCGAACAAATAATAACAGTTTTCAAATTAATGAAATTAAGTTGAAACTAAACAAAAATGTTAATGCTGGACTTAGTATATTACTGTTTGTTAAACACCAAAGTTAAAGTAAACTCAGCAAAAAAAGAAACGTCCTCTCACTGTCAACTACGTTTATTTTCAGCAAACTTAACATGTGTAAATATTTGTATGAACATAAGATTCAACAACTGAGACATGAACTGAACAAGTTCCACAGACATGTGACTAACAGAAATGGAATAATGTGTTCCTGAACAAAGGAGGGGGGGTTCAAAATCAAAGTAACAGTCAGTATCTGGTGTGGCCACCAGCTGTATTAAGTACTGCAGTGCATCTCCTCCTCATGGACTGCACCAGATTTGCCAGTTCTTGCTGTGAGATGTTACCACACTCTTCCACCAAGGCACCTGCAAGTTCCAGAACATTTCTGGGGGGAATTGCCCTAGCCCTCACCCTCCGATCCAACAGGTCCCAGACGTGCTCAATGGGATTGAGATCCGGGCTCTTCGCTGGCCATGGCAGAACACTGACATTCCTGTCTTGCAGGAAATCACGCACGGAATGAGCAGTATGGCTGGTGGCATTGTCATGCTGGAGGATCATGTCAGGAGGAGCCTACAGGAAGGGTACCACATGAGGGAGGAGGATGTCTTCCCTGTAACGCACAGCATTGAGATTGCCTACAATGACAACAAACTCATTCCGATGATGCTGTGACACACCGCCCCAGACCATGACGGACCCTTCACTTCCAAATTGATCCCGCTCGAGTACAGGCCTCGGTGTAACGCTCATTCCTTCGACGATGAATCCGAATCCGACCATCACCCCTGGTGAGACAAAACTGCGACTCGTCAGTGAAGATCACTTTTTGCCAGGCCTGTCTGGTCCAGTGACGGTGGGTTTGTGCCCATAGGCGACGTTGTTGCCGGTGATGTCTGGTGAGGAGCTGCCTTACAATAGGCCTACAAGCCCTCAGTTCAGCCTCTCTCAGCTTATTGCGGACAGTCTGAGCACTGAAGGAGGGATTGTGCCTTCCTGGTGTAACTTGGGCAGTTGTTGCTGCCATCCTGTACTTGCCCCGCAGGTGTGATGTTCGGGATATACCAATCCTGTGCAGGTGTTGTTAAACGTGGTCTGACACTGCGAGGACGATCAGCTGTCCGTCCTGTCTCCCTGTTGTGCTGTCTTATGTGTCTCACAGTACAAACATTGCAATTCATTGCCCTGGCCACATCTGCAGTACTCATGCCTCCTTGCAGCATGTCTAAGGCACCTTCACACAGACGAGCAGGGACCCCCGGCATCTTTCTTTTGGTGTCAGTAGAAAGGCCTCTTTAGTGTCCTACGTTTTTATAACTGTGACCTTAATTGCCTACCGTCAATAAGCTGTTAGTGTCTTAACGTTCCACAGGTGCATGTTCATTAATTGTTTATGGTTCATTGAACAAGCATGGGAAACAGTGTTTAAACCCTTTACAATGAAGATCTGAAGTTATTTGTATTTTTACGAATGATCTTTGAAAGGCAGAGTCCTGCAAAAGGGCCGTTTCTTTTTTGCCGAGTTTACATGATATATAAGAATACCTTATGACGACCCTCCCATTCTGTCTGCCGAATTCTTTCTCTTTGCTCTTATTTTCCTTAATAGGATGTTGGTGGGCGGAGCCAGGAGGGTCGTCAGCGAAATGGGACACACCTGGGCATTAACCTACATTATGATGGGTTAATGCTTATTGGAATGCGCTTTTGTTGGTATTCACGGCACATTCTTATAAGTGTTTTGTGTAGTACCTTAGATATGTATCAGTGATTTTGGTTGTCCGGTGATGTCATGAAACAAGTGTGTTGCCAGGTAGAGTATGCCAGTGGGCATAATATTAGTTTTATGGATGACCCTCCCATAAAACCGGGGACCAACAAGGACCCCGGAATACCATACCAATCACACATAAACAAAATACTGCCCTGGATCCTAGTAGAAAACCCAGGCTGCGTCCCACATTGAACCATCCATACCTTTTAAATCCATGAAGAGTTACAGGTTCACACTTCTACTTTCCCCAGCCAACCTCATCCTCCCCAGACCTCAGCAGACAATGCGCATCAGACTGACCATCTCGTCCATCAGCAGGTAGATGAGTGGGAAGGCTATCTAAAACTTCCAGTGCCTCTGAATTTTTCAATCTACCTGCAGTATACAATCGTCAGGACCAGGAACATCTTCCTCCCCATGCACGGACCTAACATGACAAGAAGAACCCAGCGAAATAACGGTATCGGCCAAAATAACAGATCTTACCATGCTCTGTAGACTCCCACTGTTCGGCCTCAGAGGAACGTGAAAAATAGGGTTTTAACAGATTTACATGGCACAGTTGGTGTGCTTTTCTCCATTCTGGAGTGGCAACTAGATAGTTTTGCTCAGTGCTCTGGTGCACAACCGTATATGGACCTTGAAACTTGTGACGAGGCTCAGCTCGCCGATCAAATATGCCATTCATCCTCCCCTGTGAAAATGACAGCTTCTCTTTAGCCATCTCACCAGCAGCGCACAGACTTCGCCAGAAATCGCACACATAAGATAACAGGGTCTCATGACGTTGCCCTCTTTGGGTACAGCAAGCCCCATCCCCCTCTCCCTATCTCCTACACGCAGGCTGCTGTGGTCAGAGAGAGGTTGTAAATTCCTGGAGGAGATTATGTCCTCATGGCCACAGTATAGAGACAGAGTGAATTTCATAGAGAACAAAGGAATTTCTTCCACCTCACAGAACTGGAGAACCGAACAACATTTATGTTCTGGAGAAAGTATAAAAGATTGGTGAAGAATCCAGCTACGAACTGGTCCGTTTGGTACAATTTTGTCAAACTCATGGGAGACAATACGTCCACATTACCAAAACGCTGTTTATGTAATAGCCTCAGATATGAGGCTTACATCTAATTGTTGTATAAGATGTATGAGTGAGGATGATACTGTTTGTGAAATTGTGTAATGTGATTTTGGACTGTTTAATGAAGGAAACTCCAATTCCCTTTTGAGTTTAACTAAATCAGAGGACCGCCCATGAGCCCAGTTAGGGTCGGGCATCCTGGGACAGGCCCTTTTCTGCAATTCCGAATAAAAAACCCACCTTGAGAATTTCTCAACATACCATGTTGCTCTCAATTACGAGAGGACAAAGGTTGCAGACCAGCTTACCGCGATAATGAGAGGGCCAAGGTTTGAGACCAGACTGCTGAATCTTTTAACCATCCCACATGGTTAAACTCTTAGACTATCGATACCGAAAGAATAAGAACAAATCTTTGATATTAATTACTAGTCTGCAGCTAGTAATTCGGTATCATTGAACGCGAAGTCCGACAACGGCCGAAACATCTATCCATAACGACATGAATGAATGTCACTCTGAACTATCCATTCTAACCACGACAGAGAGGGCGGACAAACTCTCCAACAGAAACAAACTTTTCAACAGAGACCCTGACAACACACTGAGCGTAAATATATTTAGTGATTGCAATTGTTCCCGAATGAGTGCGCATTCATGTGCAAAGGATTAGCATTTCAATTGTTATAATTATCAACTGTGTGTTGTCTTATCTCAGTCGACCCCCACTTCCCTTTTGTACACCAAGCCGCGATGCCGTTTTATCCCACTAGGGAAACGCCGTTATCATTTCCTTGCAACGATCTACTGTTTGTTTATCCATTTCTGTGAATTACTTAGTTAGTAAAGACATTATTTTAAGACAATTGATGTATGGATGACTCATAGTGAAGACTGGGTTTGTGCAGATAACCAACAATTTACGACGTTTGGAATGAGACTAACGTGAGGTAAAATAAAGAAGAATTCATTAATCAGAAGACTATTGATCAGATATGAAAATATCTGAAAAAGTATATTAGGAAAATTAAAACTTTTAGGAAAATTAAAATATTCTTAATCTGAATATTTTCCTTGTTGCCCCGACTTCCGAGTTAATTACAGTTACATGATTAAATCGGTATAATCGCGTACTAATAATTACAGAGTCATTTGATAAAGATTAATCTTCAGTTTAATGATGCCAAAGACACGACAAGGGACTGAGGGGGCTCTGAAGACAACCAGTCATCCTGGAGAACTGCTAGAAGTCCACGCACCCTATGCCCAAATCTCCCTAGCGGCTAACAGTAACCAAGGTAACCCCTCATCCTAATCCTTATCCATCGCCATACAATAAGATCTCAACAAAAACATAAGTGTTTGATGGAAACGTTCCAGTGCTCCTTGACTCTGCACGTGATAGGCACTAGCCAAATTGTGTTTAATATGGAGCTGTTGGAGATCCTGACCAAACAAATTAGGGGTGAAATTAGATCCTTGGTAACTTTGAAAGACCTTAGGGGTTCCAAACAGTTAGAAACTGAGTCAAAGCTTTTAGCACAGACTTAGTCGTGATAGACCAGAGAGGATAGGCAGCAGGAAACCTAGTGGTCTGACACATCACAGTGAACAGGTAACTACTACAATTTTTAGAGCGAAGCAGAGGACCAACACAGTCAATAATCAGACACTAAAAAGGTTGGCTGAGTACAGGAATAGGAAACAGTGGTACCTGCTTAATAGCTTGATTAGGTTTACCAGTTAATTGACAGGTGTGACAGGTTTTGATGAACTCAGAAACATCCCATTTTAACCTAGGCCAAATGAAATGTCTTAATATGCGATTTTACGTTTTCCTCACGCCCATATGTCCAGCAACATCATTGTGGGAAATTGTCAGCACCATCTCACAAAGCTTAACTGGTACAACAACCTGACTAATAGCCTCCCCCACAAAACAACTACTATGAGACACTCACTTTCCCATCAGGACATCCTCCTGGACAAAAAAAACAACCTGTTCCACAGGTAGAATTTGGTCATGCAACTCTTCTAATGTGGGGTCAGCCCGTTGGTCCTTGATTAGATCTGAGCGGGGTACAGATAACGGGATAACAGGGAAAGTAGTGACAGATTTCTTTGTATCATTCTCGTTAGCCGGCACAGTGACCAGGTCGCCACGGCTCATAGAACACGTCCCTGCACACGCAGAGAACACCTCTGGGAAACTCTGCCCACTCTCATCAGGAATCCCTACAAATGACAGCTTAGCGGAAACCACTAGAGATGGAAACACGACAGGCCGCACACGCTCACCAGCCAAGTTATTCCCAAGGATAACGTCAATACCCTCAATAGGCAACGAGGGACGCAGCCCTACAACAACCTCACCTATCACCAGTCCAGAATCCAACATCAGTTTATGCAATGGAACTGACAGTGTTCAAACCTATTCCCCTAACTAAAACACTATTCCCCAAATCAGTCTCAGCAGAGAAGGGTAACCCAGACTCCAACACAAATGACTCAGAGGCACCTGTGTCTCTCAGGATCTTCACTGGCACTAGGTCGTTACTTCCTAACATTGACACAAAACCCTCCGTAATGAGGTAATAGGTAATAGTCTGGGTCAATATGGACTTTCACATGCCCCTGGCATGAGACAGTGTGTCAGGAGTAAACTGATATGCGACAGGCGCTGCTAACGCAGTAGGCTTAGGTTTAAACATAAGTGCAGGTACTGAACTTACCCTTAGCTCTGAGAACTGGACATTCGTTTTTCCAATGACCTGAAACCTGACAGTAGTGACACTCTTGACCAAAGTCATCTTTACCAAACATAGTTGAATGAAACTCTGCCCAGGAACCAGAGTATCTTGGTGAGCGAGGCCCAAATCTCTCTCCAAATCTCTACGTGGCTATACAATCAGGGATTGTGTCCTTAAATTGCTCTAGCATAATCAGATCACACAACCCCTGGAAAGTCATAACCACAGAGGCGGAACGTCAGTGAATAAACTGTGAAGATAACTCTCGCACAAACTCACCATGAGTCAGTTTATCAGCCCTTTTTAAAGTTCTAAATTGTTGGCGGTAAGCCTCAGGAACCAATTTGTAAAATCTGTAACACAACCAGTTTAACCTTATCATAACTAACATTGTCGGCTACACTAAGAGCTGAATATGCTTCCTGCGCTTTACCAGTCAACAGACACTGCGACATTAAAGTGCAATCAGAATCAGGCCAACACCTAGCGTCAGCAACATGCTCAAACAATGAAAAGAACGTCTCAGTGTCCTTCTCATTATATTTTGTCAACAACTGTAAGTTTCCAACAATATCAAATGAGTCCGGGGCACGACCGAGAGAGGAGCGACCCATAGGTAAATCTGGGTCACCTTCCCAGAGCAAACTCTCCCCCAAGAGCTTTTCTTCCCTAACCAACTCTAGCCGCTCTTGTTGCAGGTTGATTTTAGCACGCTCCAATTCCAATTGAAATTCCAATTCCTTTTCATACTTTACACGATCATGCTCTAGCTGTAACAGAAGCAGTTCTTTCTGCTGTTCAATAAGAAGACTACTAGAGCTAGCAGATGGAGCGGCCATTGAAACGAAACAGGGAGACGGCTGGGGAGGTGGTGAGTCCTCGGCAGAGGCTGCCCTAGTGTTAACTTCAAGAATACCACTCTCCATCAGATTGGCTTTCAATGTCAATCTAACAGAATTTTTTAGACAATTATCACTAATTTTAACCTTGTAGTGTTCAGCAATCTTCAACAGCTGTTCTGTAGTACATAATTCTAAGACGCCATAGTCACAAGTAAATACAAAAATATATAATCTCGCTCTTCCCCTCTGCTGAGCACACCAGAGTACACCACAAGAGAAACGTCAACCACACTGAGCACCACAGGAGAGAAATTAGATATATACAGTTGAAGTCAGAAGTTTACTCACATTTTATTCATTTATACTCGTTTTTCAACCACTCCACAAATTTCTTTAAAACAAACTATAGTTTTGGCAAGTCAGTTAGGACATCTACTTTTGCATGACAAGTAATTTTTCCAATTGTTTACAGACTGATTAGTTCACTTATAATTCACTGTATCACAATTCCAGTGGGTCGGAAGTTTACGTACACTAAGTTGACAGTGCCTTTAAACAGTTTGGAAAATTCCAGAAAATGATGGCATGGCTTTAGAAGCTTCTGATAGGCTAATTGACATCATTTGAGTCAATTGGAGGTGTGCCTGTGGATATATTTCAAGGCCTACCTTCAAACTCAGTGCCTCTTTGCTTGACATCATGTAAAAATCAAAAGAAATCAGCCAAGACCTCAGAAACAAAATGGTAGACCATGACCACCGTTATGTTTGGAGGAAAAAGGGGAAGGCTTGCAAGCCGAAGAATAGCATCCCAACCGTGAGTTACGGGGGTGGCAGCATCATGTTGAGGGGGTGCTTTGCTGCAGGAGGGACTGGTGCACTTCACCAAATAGATGGCATCATGAGGCAGAAAAATGATGTGGATATATATACTATTCTGACATTTCACATTCTTAAAATAAAGTGGTGATCCAAACTGACCTAAGACAGGGAATTTTTACTAGTATTAAATGTAATGAATTGTAAAAAACTGAGTTTAAATGTGTTTGGCTAAGGTGCATGTAAACTTCCGACATCAACTGTATATGGAGCTTTCCCAAATCCTACAATAACTCAACCCTAGTCTTCGCGGTGGGTTACGCACTGTAGCCCGCTGGCAAGGATAAAATCCACCCAGCACGCTGGCAGATTCTCCCCAAGCCACGGATGTGCCCCGAGACAACTGCTCACCACACAAACATAACATACAAGGTAACCATACCCAACGTATTCCTAAGTGAACGTAACACGTCGCTAAGCCTAATAGGGAATTATGAAAACACTGATGTAAATAGTTACCTCATTTTTTAAAAGTAGAACTAGCACAATATTGTTACTGTGTGTGAGGGGGTGTAGGTGGGTGGAATGAATTTCATGTAAAAAACAGAGTTCTCTCCTCAGACTATTCAAGAAAACAGTTAAAGGGTTTTAATTAATAGGTATGAAGACTCCCTTGACAGTCTCACACTCTGACAGCCAGCCATAATGATGTTGAGATGTCAAATGTGCTTATGAGAAATGCTTTTCTCAGCAATCGCCTTCAACCCTAATGAAAAACAAAATCACTGGCATGTGAAATTCTTGTTTTGAGGAGAGGGGCAACCAGCCTTTTCAGACCTGTTAGGCAGCTGAAGTTATCCTTTGTGAAGGCAGACGGGGTAGTGTGAGTGTGTGTGAGAGGGGTGTAGGGGTAGCTGCGCATTCCCTGAGGTAGACTAGTGGGTTCATTGCTGTTGGATGGTGCAGCAGTGTTTTGTTCTGGGCTTGGTTTCAGGGTGTGGGTCCATTCTAAGGCGAGACCGTCGGAGTAAGCAGGGAGAGGAGCTGTGGGGGGAGTGGGCGCTAGGGCTGGGGCTTCACTAGAGGATTTAACTTATATTGGAATGAGGGCGCACCTCGCTCAAACAGAGACGAGTGCAGGGAAGCAAGACGGTACAATCTTTCATTATCAGAGTCTACAGGATGGAGAGAGATAGAGAGGGAGAGGGAGGGGGAAGAGAGAGGGGGTCTATTAGAAAGTAAGAAACACTTTTATGTGAGAGTCAAAAGAGAAATCCGGTAAAGAGAGACAGAAAGAAAGGGAAGACAAAGAGCAGTAGACTATGAAAAAGAAGGAGATCCAAAAGGAAAGAGGGACTGAGAGAAAGTGAGATGGAGAGATGAGAGGGTCTGTGACAGTGTTAGGACAGAGAGGCTGTTGTTTTCTATGAACACAGGAGAGCCTCTGTCTTCAGCTGCAGTCTTCTAAGCTTCAGTCCCTTCTTTGTCGCAGAGACGCCACCAAAGGAGATAGAGAGACAAGGAAGAGACTGGAGCCTAGCTAAAGTCCAATGAAGCCACCCCTGTGTAAAGACAGAATACTTTACTTCTCTCGTTAGTGAAGGGATTTGTTATACGTCTCAAGGCAGCGGTCTGTTTCAGAAACCATTAGATCTCAGTAAGATAGAAGTCATTTGTCAGCATATGATTTAGCAGGAGCCATCCGTTTTGATTTGTCACTTGTTTGGGCCCTTCATTCAGTTGGTGTGAAGTTGAGGCGACTGTTAGACTTTTTAAGAGGCTATTTGTGTGTGTGTGTGTGTGGTTGTGAATCACAGTGAGGACTTCTCTGAGCTGTCAGTAGAGAGAGTGCAGGCTGTTCTCTTTCTTGGCCATTCCTGCCTCAGTGTGCGATTGTGTGTGCGTGTGTTTGTGAGTGTGTGTGTGTAGTTCTCTACTGGCCCCTTGCCTGCCTCTGTCTTCTGTCTCCCTATAAGAAACAGCAATGGAAGAGTCTGTGTGTTACCCATGGGATGAGCAACACTTCATTCTCACAGGCCAGGTGTCAAGACAAAGAGCAGCTGCAGCATCTCTGCGTCTAATCATCTTTAGGGTGCGAGTGTGTTTCACTCTGGGATGGGTTCCGCTAAATCTCCAGCAGAGTGATGTCAACTAAGTAGCACACCTACCAGAGAGTTTGTTTTTAATAGAAACCTGAAGGTGTGTGTGTGTGTGTGTGTCCATGTGTGTGTGTAGCTTGGTTGGTCCACAATCCTGTCTTATCTCCATTTCAGGGTTAGTGATGATGAATGAGAGGATATCATGGATGGTCTTCAGACTCTGTAGTGTTTCTTTTGCCTGTCTGGAGCGGGACCTTGAAGAGAACCAGTGGACAGATAGCTAGCTTATTCACCTCTGTAATTGATCTTCTCTGGGCTTGTACTCTCACCACTGTAGCTGCATCCTAAATGGCATCCTATTCCCTATGTATAGCACTACTTTTGACAAGGGCACATATAGGGAATAGGGTGCCATTTGGGACACACCCTGTAGCTGGGGAGGAGGTGGATTGGAGCAGTGGTCCATGTAACAAACTCAGACCTGTCCTCTTGATACTATTGCACTGTTTACATTTTTCCGGTCAAACTAAATCAAGCACAGTTCAAGTATAAAAGTATTTGACACACACTACCGGTCAAAAGTTTTAGAACACCTACAGTACTCATGCAAGGATTTTACTTTATTTAACCTATTTTCTACATTGTAGAATAATAGTGAAGATGTCAAGACTATGAAATAACACATATGGAATCTGGTAGTAACCAAAACAAGTGTTTGTTTTGAGTGAAGGAAAAGCAGCCAACAAGTGCTCAGCATGTGGGAACTCCTTCAAGAATATTGGAAAAGCATTCCAGGCGAAGCTGGTTGAGAGAATGCCAAGAGTGTGCAAAGCTGAAGTCAAGAAAAAGGGTGGCTATTTGAAGAAACTCAAATATAAAATATATTTTGATTGGTTTAACACTTTTGGTTACCACACAATTCCATATGTGTTATTTCATAGTTTAGACGTATTCACTATTAGTCGAATAATTAAAAACCCTGGAATGAGAAGGTGTTCAGTATAGCTATCAATATCAACAAGATGGCGCCGGAGGGTAGGCCTGCCGTCTTATTGGCTCTTAACCAACCATTCTATTTTGTTTGTTCGTGTCACGCCCTGACCTGAGTATTCTTTGTTTTCTTTATATATTTTGGTTAGGTCAGGGTGTGACGAGGGTGGTATGTGTGTTTTTGTCTCATCTAAGGTGTTTGTACTGTCTAGGGGTTTTGTAGATTTATGGGGTTGTTTCCATCTAGGTGTTTATGTAGGTCTATGGTTGCCTAGATTGGTTCTCAATTAGAGGCAGGTGTTTATCGTTGTCTCTGATTGGGAACCATATTTAGGCAGCCATCTTCTTTGGGTATTTTGTGGGTTATTGTCTATGTTATGTTGCACGTTAGCACATTGTTTATGTAGCGGTCACGTTCGACTTATTCGTTTTGTTGTTTTTGTTTAAGTGTTCTTCGTGTTCTTCATTAATAAAGAAGAATGTATTCTAACCATGTTGTGCTTTGGTCAACTCCATACAGCGATCGTGACAGTTCGTAACTTGTTTTGTATATAATGTTGCTGCTACCGTCTCTTATGACCGAAAAGAGCTCCTGGACATCAGAACTGGGATTACTCACCTCAAATTGGACGATGAGCTCTTCTTCAATGTTTCGGACACGAGGGATACACTACGGACACCGGACCAAGCCCAGATCCCCGTGATTCGCTGGAAAAGGAAATGTATGTTTCGCAGAAAGAGATCAGGATGCCTTATGAGGATCAGGCGACGAGTGGCTAATCTGCCCTTGCCTTCATTCTGCTAGCTAATGTTCAATCGATGGAAAATAAATGGGATGAACTGAAAGCAAGTATATCCTACCAATGGGACATTAAAAACTGTAATATCTTATGTTTCACCGAGTCGTGGCTGAACGACGACATTAAGAACATACAGCTGGCGGATTATACACTATCGGCAGGACAGAACAGCAATGTAACAAAATTTGTCTTCCTCTGACGAGGAATATGACAGATCGGACCAATGTGCAGCGTGGTAAGTGTTCGTCATTTTTAATGAAAAGACACTGAACACGAAAATACAAAATAACAAAGTGAAAGACAGAAACGAAAAACGAAACAGTTCTGTCTGGTGAAGACACAGAGACAGAAAACAATCACCCACAACTAAAATGGGGAAAACATGCTACCTATGTATGATTGTCAATCAGAGACAATGAACGACACCTGCCTCTGATTGAGAAGCATACCAGGCCAAACACATAAACACAACATAGAAAAAAGAACATAGACTACCCACCCCAACTCACGCCTTGACCAAACTAACACAGAGACATAATAAAGGAACTAAGGTCAGAACGTGACAGTACCACCCCCTAAACGTGCGGACTCCGGCCGCAAAACCTGAACCTATAGGGGAGGGTCTGGGTAGGCGTCTGTCCGCGGTGGCGGCTCTGGCGCGGGACGTGGACCCCATTCCACCATTAAGTGGCACCTTGGGAGCGGCGAACTTCGCCGCCGACCTCGGACTGGAGACCCTTGCTGCGGGTCCCGAATAGATGGGAGACTCCGGCAGCGCCGGACAGGTGGGAGTGACGGGTGGCTCTGGCAGCTCTTGACTGACATGTGGCTCTGGCAGCTCCTGAATGACGGGCGGCTCTGGCAGCTCCTGACTGACGGGCGGCTCTGGCAGCTCCTGACTGACGGGCGGCTCTGGCAGCTCAGGACAGACGGGCGGCTCTGGCAGCTCAGGACAGACGGGCGGCTCTGTCAGCTCAGGACAGACGGGCGGCTCTGGCAGCTCAGGACAGACGGGCGGCTCTGGCCGCTCAGGACAGACAGGCGAACCTGGAGGGAGGAGACGGAGAGACAGCCTGGTGCGTGTGGCTGCCACAGGACCCACCAGGCTGGGGAGACCTACAGGAGGCCTTGTGCATGGAGAAGGCACCGGATGGACCGGGCTGTGGGGGAGCACTGGAGCCCTGGCGCATACCACTCGCACCTCTCCCTTAGGCTCAATACCCACATTCGCCCGGCACGGGTGGAGCGCAGGCATAGGACGCACTGCACCCGCCCAGCGCCCCGGAGACAGAGCACTCAGCGCCGGCGCAGGATACCCTGGGCCGAAACGGCGTACTGGAGACCAAACACGCTGGGCTGGCACAACACGCCCTGGCTGGATGCCGACTCTCGCATGGCACTTGCCCCCCTGGCTATAAGCTCGTACTGGCGACACCGTGCGCTTGACCGCATAACACGGTGCCTGACCAGTACTGCACTTCTTCCGGTAAGCACGAGGAGTGGGCTAAGGTCTCCAACCTGCCACACTCCCCGTGTGCCCCCTCCAAACATTTTTTGGGGGCTGCCTCTCGTGCCTGTCGCGCTGCCGTGCTACTTCCTCATATCGCTGCCGCTCAGCTTTCGCTGCCTCCAGCTCTGCCTTGGGGCGGCGATATTCCCCAGCCTGTGCCCAGGGTCCCTTTCGGCCAAAATCTCCTCCCATGTCCGGGAGTCCAGAACTCTCTGCTCCTGGTTACCACGCTGCTTGATCCGGTTGTGGTGGGTGATTCTGTAATGAAATTCGTCTTCCTCTGACAAGGAGTATGACAGATCGGACCAATGTGCAGCGTGGTAAGTGTTCGTCATTTTTAATGAAAAGACACTGAACACGAAAATACAAAATAACAAAGTGAAAGACAGAAACGAAAAACTAAACAGTTCTGTCTGGTGAAGACACAGAGACAGAAAACAATCATCCACAACTAAAATGGGGAAAACATGCTACCTATGTATGATTGTCAATCAGAGACAATGAACGACACCTGCCTCTGATTGAGAAGCATATCAGTCCAAACACATAAACACAACATAGAAAAAAGAACATAGACTACCCACCCCAACTCACGCCCTGACCAAACTAACACAAAGACATAATAAAGGAACTAAGGTCAGAACGTGACAAGCAGCCTCTGGTAAGACACGGGACGGGGGCCTATGCATATTTGTAAACAATAGTTGGTGCACGATATCTAAGGAAGGTTTTGCTCGCCTGAGGTAGAGTTTCTCATGATAAGCTGTAGACCACACTATCTACCTAGAAAGTTCTCATCTGTATTTTTCGAAGCTGTCTACATATCACCACAAACCGAGGCTGGCACTAAAACTGCACTCAATGAGCTATATTCCACCATAAGCAAACAGGAAAACACTCATCCAGGGGTGGTGCTCCTAGTGGCCGGGTACTTTAATGCAGGGAAACTTAAATCCCTTTTACCTAATTTCTATCAGCATGTTAAATGTTCAACCAGAGGGAAAAGAATTCTAGACCATCTTTACTCCACACACGCATGCAAAGTTCTCCCTCGCCCTCCATTTGTCAAATCTGACCATTACTCTATGCTCCTGATTCCTGCTTACAAGCTTAAATTAAAGCAGGAAGCATCAGTGACTCGGTCTATAAAAAAGTGGTCAGATGAATAAGATGCTAAACTACAGAAATGTTTTGCTAGCACAGACTGGAATATGTTCCGGGATTCTTCCGATGGCATTGCGGTGTACACCACATCAGTCACTGGCTTTATCAATAAGTGCATTGAGGACGTCGTCCCCACCATGACTGTACGTACATACTCCAACCAGAAGCCATGGATTACAGGCAAAATTCGCACTGAGCTAAAGGGTAGAGCTGCCGCCTTCAAGGAGCGGGACTCTAACCCGGACGCTTATAAGAAATCCTGCTGCGCACTCAGATGAACCATCAAACAGGCAAAGCACCAATACAGGACTAAGATTGCATCGTACTACACCGGCTCTGACGCTTGTCGGATGTGGCAGGGCTTGCAATCTATTACAGACTGCAAAGGGAAGCACAGCTGAGAGCTGCCCAGTGACACAAGCCTACCAGACGAGCTAAATAACTTCTATGCTTGGTTCGAAGCAAGTAACACTGAAACATGCATGAGAACATCAGCTGTTCTGGACGACTGTATGATCACGCTCTCCGCAGCCGATGTGAGTAAGACCTTTAATCAGGTCAACATTAACAAGGCCGCAGGGTCAGACAGATTACCAGGACGTGTACTCCGAGCACGTTTTCTGACATTTTCAACCTCTCCCTGTCTGAGTCTGTAATACCAACATGTTTCAAGCAGACCACCATCGTCCCTGTGCCCAAGAGCACTAAGGTAACCTGCCTAAAATACTACCGACCCATAGCACTCACGTCTGTAGCCATGAAATGCTTTGAAAGGCTGTTCATGGCTCACATCAACACCATTATCCTGTTAGAAGTTCACCTAGGGGTCATGATTGGGACTGTACCAAATGATTGATGTACTAGAATAATTGATTATGCTTATGTTGTATTAACAGGGTCCTACATTTATAGGTTCCTAGACTACAGATTAACAATATGAGGTTTTAATATTGTTCCACAGTTCTCTCTCTCTCTCTCTCTCTCTCTCTCTCTCTCTCTCTCTTATAAACAGACCCCTCTGAGAAATGTGTGACAGACAGAACTCTGCAGGGGAGTGTAGGAGATAAGACTACTCAGACATTCCACTATAAATCAACTTGGACATTTACTGCTAAGCTTCTAGATAACACACTAAAAGCCTTGTTTACATAGCTTGGTAGGCATGGTTTTGGTCTCAGGAGTAAAAAGTAATGACGTAGGCAGTGACATCACTAAAGGCTGGACTTCGGTTTAATTAAAGCAACCTGAGACCTTTTATTTTTTACAGAACTTACTCAGAAACATGCGTGCTATGTTCCTGATTGTCAACTTCTGTCTACCATTGCATTAATAAAGGTTTTTGAATTATTTAATTAAAGATATTGTCATAATGATAATTTCACCAATGATTGACAAGGAACAAGGGAACGAACCCTAACAATCCCAGAAACCCTAGACCCACTCCAATTTGCATACCGCACCAACAGATGATGCAATCTCTTTTGCACTCCACACTGCCCTTTCACACCTGGACAAAAATAACACCTATGTGAGAATGCTATTCATTGACTACAGCTCAGCGTTCAACACCATAGTGCCCCCAAAGCTCATATACTAAGCTGAGGACTATGTGGCTATGCAAAATCACTGGATGTTTTTGGAACTAGAGAACGTAACGCGCCAATGTAAACTCAGATTTTTTTATTTAAATATGAACTTTATCAAACAAAACATACATGTATTGTGTAACATGAAGTCCTATGAGTGTCATCTGATGAAGATCATCAAAGGTTAGTGATTAATTTTATCTCTATTTGTGCTTTTTGTGACTGGAAAAATTGCTGTTTTTCTGTGGCTTGGTGGTGACCTAACATAATCGTTTGTGGTGCTTCACCGTAAAGCCTATTTGAAACCGGACACGGTGGAGGGATTAACAACAAGATTACCTTTAAAACGGTATAAGATACATGTATGTTTGAGGAATTTTAATTATGAGATTTCTGTTGTTTTGAATTTGGCGCCCTGCACTTTCACTGGCTGTTGTCATATCATCCCATTGACGGGATTGCAGCCCTAAGACGTTTTAAGGACTTGTAATAAACATTTCACTGTAAGGTCGACACCTGTGGTATTCGTCGCATGTGTCAAATACTATTTGATTTGTTCTTAAACAATTTGACCTGTAGTGTATATGCTGCTGGAGCTAGGAGCACAAGCATTTTCTCTGCACCCACAATAACTGTTAAACATGTGTATGCGACCACTAAACATGTATTTGATTTGATTTAGGCAGCTTCAGCCCGTGTGATGGCTCTTCATTCCCATAGATACTGGAGCATCAAACTGGTTGTTCCACCTAGTCCTACATTCTGTTTCACCTGATGTGATGTGTGGCTTTGTTCTCCCCTGAGTAAAGGAAGAGGAGGGTTATTTGGCTTTGAGTTCCTCCCTCCCTCATGACACTTCTCTGTTCTCATCTGGTCACGTGGCGTCCTCTAGTCTCTCTTCTCTCTGATCTCTCTAGCTGGTAAATTATCCCTAGGACTACCTCAGAGGCCTCCTTTCTCTGTGGGCAAGTTATGTCCCACAGGAGCTTCTGCGTGTATGTTGGGATGCCTTCTCTTCTGTGTGTATTTATAGAGGCATATCCTTCCAATTCTTGTCCACACCAAACTGTATTCTCTCTGTCTCCCCAGCGTGTCTGAATTATCTCCTTCATAATCAGTCAGAAAGACAACATGGCTGTCAATACATTTCCCTCACCTCATTTCCATTAACGCTTATAAGGGTCCCGGTAGATATCGGCGTGTGTGCGACCAGATTTTTCAGGATCAGTAGCTCATTAGTGTTGTGTTTGTCCTCATCGATCCAGGCCACTGCTGCTGGAGCCACACTGTTACTGCCCTCTGAGTCCCTCTGGACTACTACTGCTGACCACTGCTACTGTCCTTTGAGTCTTTAGTCTCCTCTCAACCACACAGGCTAGGGGTATGGAGTGATGGAGGGGAGGAGGGATGGAGGAAACAAAGGGAATGAGGGAAGGATGCATGGAAGGGATAGAGGAGAAGGAGGGAATTAGGGTAGGATGGAGGGAAGAAGGCAATGAGGGACAGATTAAACAATTCTTGGGCTAATTTCAGAGTTTAGCTTGCCTGAGAGAACTCAAGACTAGGACCAAGCTATAGAGGATCAGGCTGGCTGGAAGTAAGTTTTGCATGTCTCCACCATGTCATGATCAACTCTCTGAGTCATACTAGTATCAATGTAAAGTCCTCACCCTGAAGAGGTGTGCGCACGCGTGCGTCTGGACTGTCGTCAGTATTGAAATCCTGCCTGTCATTTTAATGTGGTTACGAGGATGTCCACCGGCCCTGATCATTCCACACGCGTGACTGGCATTCATGTGCTTGGCATCTAAACCGGAGGGGAGATGCAGGTGTGTGTGTGTGTAAGAGTAACGTTCCATCCGTGCTCAATCAGGGCTGGATGATCTAGGATTACTGGTGCTGCCTCCTTTCATCCTCTCGTGGGAGCTGGTGTGTTTGTCTGAAAGACAGAAAGACAAAATGCTAATCACAGCTATAGATAGGACCAACTATAGATGACTAGGCATAGGCATGAGGCTGTACAGAGGGAGGGAGAGATTCAAACCCTCTGTCCTGTCTAACACACAATGCTAATCAGAGCTGTAGATGGGACCCATTGAGGACTGAATTTAAGCCTGTAGATCCTGGAGGAGATGGGACTCATGACCATGCTTAATAACTTCTTAGATGTAATGGAAACATTTAGATTTCCGCTTAAATAGACATACCCAAAAGTAACTGCTTTTCATGTGTAGTTACATGATTCTGACATGCCAAAACGTGGTATATTTGGAAAGGAGACATCTGGGAGATTATGAAGAAATTATCAGAAGATAGGAGTTAAATAGTTCAGAATACACAAGATCAAGCACACACAAAATACGTTTTTTTCATTTTTATTTTAAAAGTAATTTTTAATTGACATGCTAGAAGTGAATTATTGATGCCCAGAGCTAGAAACACATCAGATGGCTTCCACAACATGTGAACAATATCAGAAGAAAATTAGATTGATAGTCCTAACATCTAGAAATGGCATATGTCTGTAAATTAGATAATTCTAGTGCTATTACATATTTTCAATCCCACATTATGGTGGTGTTATGGGGTATCCAGTGTCCTTTCAACCTCACCAAAGCGTCAGAATGTGGTAATTGCACTGTTTTTGGATGTGCCTAAAAAAATGTGTTCACGATAAAAACAAAATCTCTCCAACCTCTCTCCAAAATAAGTTTTTTTTTTCAACCTTTCCAAAGTGACTGAACATTTAGCCTAGGCATATTCAATGTATTGGTCCCACATACAAATGTACTGTTTTCAAAAACAATATAAAAGCAACAGATGCAACAGTGACTCACATACCACTCTCATACCAGACTGAATTGAATAAAAGAACATCTAAAAGGGTCCCCAAATATGAAGACTTTACATTTAAGAGATTTTAAACAGAGAATGATCAGGAGATCTAGGTTCTGTATGTCCAGCAAATATATTTGATATTATCTGCAGAGCTTTGGTACCAGCTGAGAATTGTACTACAAATATATAAATAAGTATGTTGTTGAAAAATGACTAGTCCATAAAAAAAAAAGTTTCCTTTTATTCAGAGAAAAACAAATATGCAACACACAGCAGTCATTATTCCATTTAAACATTTTTTCTGTTCCAAATAGAGTAATTGTCTTTCTTTGTGTGCAGCGTGCTATGGAACGGTGACAATAGGGGATTAGGGTTTCTAATTATCTTCCCAAATCCACTTTAGCCAGGCTAGTGAGTCTGCCCTGCTGCTGAGCTTGGGTTTATAGCTAGTGAGTCTGGCTTGGGGCTCAGCTAGGTTTTTAATCTCTCTCATGCCACTGAGCTGCTTCTGGATGGGAAGGCGCAAAGAGAAAAAGAGAGAAAGGGGGAGAGAGAACGAGAGAATAAGCGAGAAAGAGGAATAGAGAGAACAGGAACATGACCCTGCCTGCTTTCTCCTTTGCAGGACTGACAGGTGGAAACCTGATGTACCAGTGTCATAATGTCTCTCCCCTGACACCCATCCTATAGGATCTGTTGACCTATAGGTTAAGCTATAGGTTGAGGACATAGACTTTAGAAACACTTTTCCTGCCAGCCAGGTGGAATACATCATATCGTCCAGGTGGTTTATGGTAACGTATTGAGAATAGTCATTGAATAATTCATATTATGTTATGCCCCTCGGCACCAATGATATGTGACCTCTGACCCTCTGTGGGTTCTGTGCATCTCTCAGACCTGCTCCCACAAAGCAATAGGGGTGGGTTCTGTTAGAATGACCTTCAGGTCCCTGCTGTATGCCTCTATGACTATGCTGATGGCAGGGTTGCAGTTTTGTGAGAAATGTTGTGAAAAGGCTGTATCAGTACAATTTGTTGAACTGATTGAACAGAGAGCCTGATTTCCTTGGCTAGCACACTCACGGCTCTGTCCGGCTGACGTGACCACAAAGACACAGTCACCGCCAGATGTTGCTGAAGTCACCTTGTTCACCTCCTTGCCCATCAATATGCTGCCTGGCAAGAAATTATTCACATTCTATTCAGGACAGACGGGGAGGTGGGAGGGGACAGACACACGGACAACTTTGTCACGCTGTAAAAGTGTTAGTCAGTCTTGAGGATGAATCATCTCTTCATGGCTTCTCCCCCTCCTCCCCCATTCTTCTCCCCCTCCTCCCCCATTCTTCTCCCCCTCCTCATCCCTTCTTCTCACCCCTTCTTCTCCCCCTCCTCACACCCTTCTTCTCTCCCTCTTCTCACCCCTTCTTCTCCCCTCTCCTCACTCCTTCTTCTCAACCCTCCTTCCAACTCCTGACCACTGAGAGTAGTGGCCAGATGGAATGTTTAGCGACTAGCTAATTAGCCCTTAAGCTGTGACACTCTCTCACTGTTTCAGGTCGGTCAGGTTGTGTTTTTCCTCCTTTTCCACAGACCTCACTCTCAGTTAGCTTCAGATTGGGCCAAGGTGCATAACTTTGTGTCCTATATAGAGTTTGTATCCATGACCATGACATACCTCTGCTAATCATGTTGCGAGATTGAGCTGTGTGTGTGTACGGCTATGTTTGACTGTGATCCTAACACAAGGTGAAGTGTGTTATCCAGAACACTCTAGTTATGTGTCTTTTCCTCTGATAGTGGTGGTAGCATCTCTGGCTCTCAACCTCCAGGAAAGCCTCAACCAGGGAAACAGACCCAGAAATAATGATGCTGTATTGCCATGGACTTTGAGGCCAGGCTGGCTGCTTTTCCTCTCTTTCATTATGTCACCTGCCGCCTCTCAGCCATGTCTGTGTGTGACCTATTAGTTGGATACGATCATGTCCTGTGTCTTTCTTCAAGTGACAAACATGTTTTAACCCGACAGCCAACAGCATATAATATATATCTATATTTCAAAACATCACATGGCTAGTAATGCCAATGCACTAAGGCATCATTACAGCACAGAATCTCTCTCTCTCTCTCTCTCTCTCTCTCTCTCTCTCTCTCTCTCTCTCTCTCTCTCTCTCTCTCTCTCTCTCTCTCTCTCTCTCTCTCTCTCTCTCTCTCTCTCTCTCTCTCTCTCTCTCTCTCTCTCTCTCTCTCTCTCTCTCTCTCTCTCTCTCTCTCTCTCTCTCTCTCTCTCTCTCTCTCTCTCTCTCTCTCTCTCTCTCTCTCTCTCTCTCTCTCTCTCTCTCTCTCTCTCTCTCTCTCTCTCTCTCTCTCTCTCTCTCTCTCTCTCTCTCTCTCTCTCTCTCTCTCTCTCTCTCTCTCTCTAGTGTTAGGGCCGTAGAACATTTGGTAGACTCTTTGTCCCCGAGGTCATAAACTAATGGGAATGGAGGGTCCATTGTCGGACAGGTGTTTTCCAACGTTGTACTCGACCGGGTAGCGGTGGAAGAGGTAGTACAGGTTTCCTCCGTACAGATGGAGGAAGCGCCTGTCAGTGTAGTAGCGCATGATGGCGGCCAGGTTCCAGTGGTAAAAGGGCGTTTTGTTGGGAACGTGCCACACCAACATGTCTTCTGCATCTATGTCATAGTAGCCAGGATTCTTGAAGTCATCGTCCGTGGCTGCCTCTACTGTTCCGAAAGTCTTCCTGTTGGCCCAGTTGCCTTCCCCTTTTGGCCAGTTGGCGTTGTTTCCCTGCTGGCTGGTCCAACGATCACCAATTGTGCACTTTGCGTAGATGTTGTCCTCGTGCACGCTTGCCACCAGAGTCCAGCCGCCGCCCGCTGTGGTCATGTCACAGAAGGTCTGTTACTCCACCCCAGTAGCTGTGGTCAGGGAGTACATACCATCCTCAGATGGACCATATATGTCTCTAACTTCCTTGCAGCTTCTAGCAATGAACTGAGCCCTATTATCTCATCAACTTTGGCAACTTTTGGAGCGCTTGTCGGTCCAATCTTCTTTACAGAATCAAGTGGTGAAGTGTTTGACGTCTGAAACGCCATCAGTAGCGGGATCGTCAGCAGAAAAGCCTGGTACATCATGTCTGTTGTAGTAAGGCTTCAGTGAGGGTCTGAACCTGATAGTACAGCCCATATTAAACTAGCATGTAGGCAGGAGTAGGCCTGGGATATTCAGCCTTTTTATGGTTTCAGAATTATCTTAGCGACAGAACTCAGGCCATCTTGCTAGATGGGGTTAAATCAGAATTTTTTGATATTTAAAAAGGTGTTCCTCTGGGTTCGATTTTGGGTCCATTATTGTTCACTTTGTATATTAATGACACTGTTAATTCTTGTAGCATTCATCCCTATGCAGATGCCACAGTTTTGTATTCCTGTGCCACCTCAGTGCAGCAGACCATTTGTGAACTTCAGCATGACTTTGATTCAATTCAGAAATCACTTAGAGATCCCAAATGAGTGTTAAATACAAGTAAAACCAAGCTCATGCTGTTCTCTAGGTCACAAAATGTTGACCCTGAGGACCTGCATATTTGGCTGTAAATGAAGTCCAAATTGAGCTTGTTTCTCAATATAAGTACCTGGGTGTCTGGATTGATGACAAGTTATCCTTCGTAACGCATATAGAAAATCTGACTAAGAAGCTAAGAACCAATATTTTTTGTAATATCGAAATAAATCATGCCTTAGTATTAAAATAGGAGAAAGATTGCTCAAGCAACGCTTCTACCTGTACTGGATTTTGGTGATATTGTTTACATGCATACGGCAACCTCTGTTTTAAAACCCTTGGACACAGTCTACCATTCAGCAATACGTTTTATCACAGGGGACACTTTTAGGACTCGTCATTATAGTCTGTATAGAAATGTGGGATGGACCTCTCTGTCTGCGAGAAGAGAGCTGCATTCTCTTTTATTTATTTGCAAAGCAATCTTACGGAAACTGCCTCTATATGTAACATCATTAATTAAGATAAGAATAATATTGGGCGGCAGGGTAGCCTAGTGGTTAGAGCGTTGGACTAGTAACCGAAAGGTTGCAAGTTCAAATTCCCAAGTTGACAAGGTACAAATCTGTCGTTCTGCCCCTGAACAGGCAGTTAATCCACTGTTCCTAGGCTGTCATTGAAAATAAGAATTTGTTCTTAACTGACTTGCCTCGTAAAATAAAAATTCACAGATTTAGGAACATACGCTTTTTGTTTTTTTGTCTCTAATTTGTTGAACAATCTGCAGGGTTCACTGCAGTTAGATGTACTGGTGTCACTCAGGTAGTTTACATTATTGATTGAGGACCTCTATGTAGTTGAATGTGGTTGCTTTTATACACGTGTATGTTTTAAAATTCTGTTTTTATCGTAATGTGTACAGGGATCTCTTGTAAAAGAGATGCTTAATCTCAATGTGACACCCTGTTTAAAGAAAGGTTAAATAAAAACAAATACAAATTTGTTTAATCTTCCTACATGGGTATGTCAGCTAAATAAATATTTTGGTGACAATTTATTTTAAGGTATACATGTTTGCAGATGTATTACGATGCACGTATTAGCTAATGTTCCTAAGCACCTTTTTGTACAAGCATTTCGCTACACCCGCAATAACATCTGCTAAATATGTGTATGCGCCAATACTATTTTATTTTATTATAATTTGTAGTTAATAAAAGTGTATAAAAGTAGCTAATAAGGTCTTTATTTTGTCTTATTAGCCATACATTAAGCCTTTATTAAATGGTGCAAAATGCAAAAATCGTTCCTCCACTACCTGGTTGCTAAAATTCTACTGTTTTGCCTGTTTTCAGTTAATGTGACAAAACAAGCAGGTATAAGTGTAGAGAATCATTGTACCATCTAAACCACTGTGAAATATATTATTGTGTAGAGAATCATTGTACCATCTAAACAACTGTGAAATATATTATTGTGTAGAGAATCATTGTACCATCTAAACCACTGTGAAATATAGTTTCCATAACCAGACATATTGCATTTTCAGATGTTCAGAGCTGGTGTACCAATCTGAAAGTAAATGACAAAAACAAAAGTTAAGAACGGGAAGCATAGAAATAGCACACAGAACAGACCGCTTCTTAGAGTTGCTTTCAGTTGAGAATAACAGCTCTATAACTCACATATCTACAGTATAGGAATTTGGTTGGGTCGCCCGAAGAATGACCTATTGTAGCTTTAAGTTATTTTTACATTTTTCAATCATTATAATTAATGTTTTACTGGCCAATCCTTAATATATTCTTTGTTAGTCATAATAGAGACATATTCATATTTATTAAAGGGCAAGTTACACAAGAAACAGGCTCTTAGTAAGCTGTCTCAATGTGGGACTAATAAGGACATCGTATTTGAAAATGTGTTCGCTATTCTAAAGTGTAACAATATTTTTACTGCAGAAATTTTGTCCAGAAATGACCTCATTGGACAGAAAGGGGCACACCTCCCCACACCCATTAGCAAAAGCATGTAATGTTTTGCCTGAAACGAAACATTTGTGCAGTTTAATGAAATAATGTCTACTAGAAGAATCTCAAATCTAAAATATATTTTGATTTATTTAATACTTTTTGGGTTACTACATGATTCCATATGTGTCATTTCACAGTTTTGATATATTCACTATTAATCTAAATGTAGAAAATAGTAAAAAAAAAAGAAGAAAAACCCTTGAATGAGAAGGTATTCTACAACTTTTGACATGCAGTGTACGTGACCATGAAGGACTTATTGGGAATCATATTTTGTCAGGAAATTTGAGAAAAGTTTACTTAAGGTGT
Source organism: Oncorhynchus mykiss (assembly GCF_057628025.1). Lineage (NCBI taxonomy): Eukaryota > Metazoa > Chordata > Actinopteri > Salmoniformes > Salmonidae > Oncorhynchus > Oncorhynchus mykiss. The sequence continues at coordinate 56,405,886 of NC_143039.1, read as the reverse complement.
CGTGTTGATATGGTGTCAGCTTTTCTCAACCTCTGTACAAACATATAACATATATGTTCACTAATCGAATGTAATCTCTCCCTCACTGAACCATAGACTTAACAAATACAAGGACTAATCCAATGTAAACTCTCCTTACCTGAACCATAGGCTAAACAAATACAAATGACTTAAGGCTAATGTATGGCTAATAAAACATAATACATGGCGTATTAGCTACTTGTATACACACATATTAACTACAGAAGAGTGACTAATATCTGCACCTTACAGTCTTAACAAGATTTGGTGACAATATTAGCCACTAATTTGTAGTTTCTAAGTGTTTAAGTGTTTTCTTTTTCAAACATTGTAAATCATTTGTTTCTGGCCAATCCTTAATAACCTCATTGTTAGTCATTATAAAGACATTTTAGTATTTAATAAAGAGCAAGTTACACAATAAACAGACTCTTAATAGCTGTCTCAATATGGGACTAATAAGGATATAGTACCTGAAAATGTGTTCCCTATTTTATAGTGTAGCCATATTTTTTTATACAGAAATATTGTCCAGAAATGACCTCATTGGACAGAAAGGGGAACACTTCCCCACACCTATGAGCAAAAGCATGTACTGTTTGCCTGAAACAAAAGATTTGTGTAGTTTAATGAAATAAGACATTGATTCATATTATATCATATTCACCATACAAGCCAACATTCAAGTAAAAATGTTATGTAAAGAATTAGCAACTAAACGTCCTTAGTGTATCTTTAAATCACAATGACCCCTTTAAGTACACACGTGACCATAAAGAACTTATTGCGATTCATATTTTGTCATATTAATGTTGTCACATTGATGTTCCCAGGAGAAAAGTTTACTTAAGGTGTCGTGTTGATACGGTGTCAGCTTTTCTGAACCCCTGGAACAAACATATAACATATATAACACATGTGCAAACTCTCCCTCGCTGAACCATAGACTAAACACATACATAGACTAATCGAATGTAATCTCTCCCTCACTGAACCATAGACTTAACAAATACATGGACTAATCCAATGTAAACTCTCCTTACCTGAACCATAGACTAAACACATACATAGACTAATCCAATGTAATCTCTCCCTCACTGAACCATAGACTAAACACATACATGGACTAATCCAATGTAAACTCTCTCTCACTGAACCATAGGCTAAACAAACACAAAGGATTTTGTTAGTGTCACTGTCCAAATACATACACTTGCACCAAATCCTAATACATAGTAGACATTCTTATTTAAAGATGCACTATGGAAGTTTATTATCTCACAAAACTACACACATTCTTTGATTCAGGAACATTAGAAGATTTTGCTCATGTGTGGGGAGATGTGCCCTTTCTATCCAATGTGATAATTTCTGGACAATATTTCTCCATGTAAGAATAAGGTAACTCTTTCATATAGGGAAGACATCTTAAGGTACTATGCTTTTATTAGTTCTACATTGATACAGCTTACTAAGAGTCTGTTTCTTGTGTACCTTGCTCTAAGAAGAAGTATGTCTTTATTAGGACTAACAATGAGGTTATTAAAGATTGGCCAGTAAAACATGACTGATAATGTTTTAACAAGAAAACACTTAATGCCTGATGTATGGCTAATAAACATAATAAAAGGCTTATTAGCTACTTGTAAACACACTTATAAACTACAAATTAGTGGCTAATATGTGCACTTCAAACTAAAGTCTTAACTATCTTTTTAATGGCAAATATCTGGTTAGAGTGCCCTGTTATTTTAGGTTGGTATATATCATACAAGTTAAGTCATCTGCAGATAGATATTTAGAAACTAGCTCAGTCTTTCCTCTAATTGATTTTTCAGGCAGGGAGCGAAGACTCCCTCATCCCTGTGGCAACATAATTGTGAATGGAAACCAATAGAAGCCAAAGTCTATGAAGCAGGAGATTACATATATTATAGTTGTGTGCTTTTCTCCGTGTTTTGTGTTTATTGGAGTGAAGCTCAAAAGTTAGTTACACCGCTTCTAAAAATGAATTATTGCCCTACCTACCAACATTCCACATTGCCAAAGAACTACAAAATAAAAGTAGAACAGAGAGTGATTGACCTGTTAACAACTCAAAGTATGGCTGAATAAACTGCCTGTACTCCAGAATGTTAAATGAATAATTTTCCACCTCCACCCTTCAGCTTCACCACACACAGGCACAGTGAACCCCAAAGGACATCGATAAATTGAGCAGGTGGCTGATGGCAGCCAAGTACACAGCACAGATGCATGCAGACACACGCGCGCGCGCGCGCACACACACACACACACACACACACACACACACACACACACACATACACACTCACACACCCCTCCAATAACTGTATAGGACAGGTATAGGTCACATTGGCCAAGTGCTGACATGGATTAATTGAGGGCTTGTGATGCTGTGCTCTGTGTGTTTCTCTGTGTGAGCGGGGAGACATGAGGAGGACAAGGGGACAGCAGGGTGACAGGGTGACGGGGGGAGGAGGGGACAGGTCCACTAGGGATCTCCTCTCTTTCTCCTTTCACTCAAATAACTTCTCTGGACCCTTGTTCACATCGCTGAAGGTTTCCGGTGAATGTTTCATGAACCATTGGGATTTTAAAAAGAAAAGAAGCCACTGCCGTCTCGCTGCCGTTTTGCCTGTGACACCCTAACGGCCTGAAGTGTGTGATAGGGAATAAGTATTATGTGCACACGCTAGGGTTGGGAGGTATCCAGATATTCATATCGTCATACCGCCCTTCTCTCACCCTGGGATTTACGGTATTACTGGTTTAGTACCCAAAGGGGTACCAAAAAATACAAAAAAGCTAATTGGGCATCTATTACCAGAAAGCTAACAACATTAGCACAAGTAACATTTAATTTCCATGGAGGCTACTAGCTAAATATGCTAACAAGCACAAACGAAAAAAACGAATTGCAAAGACAGGCAATCCAGCTCATAAAGTTATACATATATAGGTAGGAGCTGCCGAATGTCATCTGAGAGTTGAAAAAGTACAGTGAAGTCATGATAGCAGTGACAGCTGTAAAAATAACTAATCCATTTGACTTCTAAAACACAGCAAAAAGCTTACACAATATGTGACAACCACCTTGACTCGAAATTTAAATTGTGTTTTTTTAACATTGGATGAAAGTAGAGACTCAGAGCCTCAACATGGTATATCATACACTACAGTTGAGGAACAATGTGAAAATAATACTGCTATGAAAGTTAATTAGCTTATATCCCCACTTTTGAGAAAATGGCACTTGAATGTCTGTTACACCTACTGGAGAGCTCTTTTTTAATGTTTGTTTTTTTTTAGGGGGGGGGGGGGATAAGATCAGCTTTAATATTGCAAATAGATTGCAGCTTCCATCAATGTAATTGTCTGCATCATTTCCAATCCCCCATATGTATGACTATGAAATGACATATGTAATCATGTAGTAATCAAAAAAGTGTTAAACAAATCCAAATATATTTTACATTTGAGATTCTTCAAAGTAGCCACCCTTTGCCGTGATGACAGCTTTGCACACTCTTGGCATTATCTCAACCAGCTTCATGAGGTAGTTACCTGGAATGCATTTTAATTAACAGGTGTGCTTTGTCAAAAGTTAATTTGTGGAATTTCTTTCCTTCTTAATGTGGTGAGCCAATCAGTTGTGTTGTGACAAGGTAGGGGTGGTATACAGACGATAGGCCTATTTGGTAAAAGACCAAGTCCATATTATGGCAAGAACAGTTCAAATAAGTAAAGAGAAATGACAGTCCATCTTTACTTTAAGACATGAAGGTCAGTCAATCTGGAAATTTTAAAGAACTTTAAAAGTTTCTTCAAGTGCAGTCGTAAAAAGCAGCAAGCGCTCAGAAATTGCAGCCCAAATCAATGCTGTAGTTCAAGTAACAGACAGATCTCAACATCAACTGTTCAGATGAGACTGCATGAATCAGGCCTTTTGCTGCAAAGAAACCTAAAGGACACCAATAATAAGAAGAGACTTGCTTGGGCAAAGAAACATGAGCAATGGACATTAGCCCGGTGGAAAGCTGTTCTTTGGTCTGATGAGTCCAAATGTGGTTCAATGAGTCCAATTTTGGTTCCAACCGCCATGTCTTTGTGAGACGCAGGTGAATGGATGAGCTCAGCTTGTGTGGTTCCCAGCATGAAGCATGGAGGAGGAGGTGTGATGGTGTGGGGTACTTTGCTGTTGACACTGTTAGTGATGTATTTGGAATTCATGGCACACTTAACCAGCATGGCTACCATAGCATTCTGTAGCGATTCGCCATCCCATCTGGTTTGTGCTTAGTGAGACTATAATTTGTTTTTCAACAAGAAAATGACGCAAAACACACCTCCAGGCTGTGTAAGGGCTATTTTACCAAGAAGGAGAGTGATGGAGTCCTACATTAGATGACCTGCCCTCCACAATCACCCAACCTCAACCCAATTGAGATGGTTTGGGATGAGTTGGACTGCAGAGTGAAGGAAAAGCAGCCAACAAGTGCTCAGCATATATTGGAACTCCTATAAGACTGTTGGAAAAGCATTCCTCATGAAGCTGGTTGAGAGATTGCCAAGAGTGTGCAATGCTGTCAAGGAAAAGGGTGGCTACTTTACAGAATCTCCAATATGAAATGTGTTTTGATTTGTATAACGCTTTTGGTTACTACATGATTCCATATGTGTTATTTCATAGTGATCATGCCTTCACTATTATTCTGTTTGACTGGTGCAGTATATCTTTTTATTGTTCAAATGCTTCTCCTGTGAAGTATTGACATGCGACCTACCCCTAGCTTTCTGAAACGGTTCACATATGATGCACTGTCACCTTATTAATTCAGCCACTTAATTCGAAAGCAAGATAAACTTAGAGGTCGTGCTAACTCAGAATTCGGATTGTTTTTTCACTCATATCTTACTGCGCTTTGTAAACTCAGATCTAACATGCTTCTTATTGTATTTTATGCTCGGCATCAGACTCATTATGGACATCCTTTGCACTTCTCAGATGGGAATTTACAAACGGGCATTCGATCAGCCGACGGTGCTCTGTCTGATTTGTAGCTACTTTACTTGGTGTAGCCAGACTATTTTTCTCAGTTAAAATGCAAGATTATCTTTAAGCAAAACATTAGGAAATGTCGCTGGCTACATTATTTCTATGATAGGCCTAAACATTAGAAATATGACGGCCATGCATCGTTTTAGCATAAAATACCTTGCTCTTTCATTGTAAACTCATCTAAGTGTGTGGCTGCCAACCTAATAGCATAGTACTTCTGTTGTCATCTGATGAAAAGGAAGCTGTTTTCTGTTGAATGTGTTGCACTAATGTCTCTTCTGTGAAGGAAAACTATAGTTGCACGTCCCTGATCACTCTATTGAAGCTAAAAAAAAACACTGTTGACTTTAAATATAAAATGCGACCCCTGTCAGTACACAGCTGGACTCACCTACCCCCGCTTTCTCCCGTTGTGCTATTAACAAACAAACACTTGACTGGCTCAGCTGTTCTGGGGTACTAAGTAAGCTTCATAATGTAAAATATTGTGACAGGTGAAATGAGGAACGCAATATGCTTTATTGTAGTGTTAATAAAGCATACTATTGTTTGTACAGATGAACGTGGTACCTTCAGGCGTTTGGATATTGCTCCCAAGGATGAACCAGACTTGCGAAGGTCTACAATTATTTTTCTGAGGTCTTGTCTGATTTATTTTGATTTCCCCATGATGTCAAGCAAGGAGGCACTGAGTTTGAAGGTAGGCCTTGAAATACATCCACAGGTACACCTCCAATTGACTCAAATGATGTCAATTAGCCTATTAGAAGCTTCTAAAGCCATGACATCATTTTCTGGAATTTTCCAAGCTGTTTAAAGGCACAGTCAACTTAGTGTATGTAATCTTCGGACTTCAACTGTAATAGTAACAAGGAGTCGAAATCCAATAGCCTAATTATTAACCGGAAGAAAAAAATAATAATGATAATGTGGGCTATTTAGTTAATTGTTCTGTTTTAATAAAATACATAATTAGAAGAACTAACATAATTTCCTCAATACTTGCAGTTAAACTGTAAATAAGACATTAATCTCAAGAGAGGACAGGTTAAATGTTTAAAAAGGTTTTATGTTCTCTTTCTTAGAAAATAGCCCTGATCATATAGATCTATACCTAGACAATTTCCAAAACAACTAACAATGCATTGAATTAATATATTTTCAGTAATTTAAATTGTAATGTCATGTCTTTCTACACAATACCACAACTCATGTTTCCAGTCTGGGAGGTAAACCCCATAAAGTATTCAATCATTTCGCTGTGTATTTCAGATGGAATTAAGACATTAGAATGTACCATAGGCCACCAAAATAGAGCTCATACATGACCAAATGTATGTGGACACCTGCTCGTCGAACATCTCATTCCAAAATCATGGGCATTAATATGGAGTTGGTGCCCCCTTTGCTGCTATAACAGCCTCTACTCTTCTGGGAACTCTTTCCACTAGATGTTGGAACATTGCTGCGGGGACTTCCATTCAGCCTCAAGAGCATTAGTGACGTCGGGCACTGATGTTGTGCGATAAGGCCTGGCTCGCAGTTGGCATTTCAAATCATCCCACTGGTGTTCGATCGGGTTGAGGTCAGAGCTCTGTTTGGACCAGTCATGTTCTTCCACAACGATCTCGACAAACCATTTCTGTATGGACCTTGTTTTGTGTATTGGGGACTTGTCATGCTGAAACAGGTAAGGTCCTTCCCCAAACTGTTGCCACAAAGTTGGAAGTACAGAATTGTCTAGAATGTCATTGTATACTGTAGTGTGAAGATTTCACTTCACTGGAACTAAGGGGCCTGAACCATGAAAAACAGCCCCAGACCATTATTCCTCCCCCACCAAACTTTATAATTGACACTATACATTCAGCGGTATCTTGTTTCCACTGCTTCAGAGTCCAATGGTGGCGAGCTTTACACCACTCCAGCCAACGCTTGCTATTGCGCATGGTGATCTTAGGCATGTGCGTGGCTGCTCGATCATGAGAACCAATTCATTAATCTCCCGGCGAACAGTCTTATGCTGACATTACTTCCAAAGGCAGTTTGGAACTCGGTCGTGTGTGTTGCAACCGAGGATAGATTATTTTTACGTGCTACACACTTCAGCACTCAGCGGTCCCGTTCTGTGAGTTTGTGTGGCCTACAACTTCGCGGCTGAGCCGTTGTTGCTCCTAGACGTTTCCACTTCACAAGAACAGCACTTACAGTTGCCCGGAGCAGCTCTAAAAGGGCAGAAATTTGACAAATTGACTTGCTGGGAAGGTGGCATCCTATGACGGTACCACGTTGAAATTTACTGAGCTCTTCAATGCGGGCTATTGTACTGCCAATGTTTGTCTATGGAGATTGCATGGCTGTGGGCTCGATTTTATACACCTGTCAGCAACAGGTGTGGCTGAAATAGCCAAATCAACTAATTTGAAGGAGTATATAGTGAACGTGTATATAGTGAACGTGTGGAAAACACTGTAAGCCTAACTCTAATTCTAATTGTAACCCTAATTTTAAATCTAAACCTAACCCCTATGCTTAAAATTGCCTTTGTCCTCGTTGGGAAGTGGGAAATTTGCCAACGAGGGAGAATTTTCCTTGTTTTACTGTCCTTATGGGGACTATCGGGGATGTCAGGTCCCCACGAGGATAGTAGAACCATACACACACACACACACACACACACACACACACACACACACACACACACACACACACACACACACACACACACACACACACGAGACCACTGATGTGGAATGAGCTTCACTTCCATCAGCTAGATCAGGACACAGCAATCTATCCGGCAGATTGAGGCTGTCAAGAATACAGGGGACAATCAACTGTTTGTGTGTGCTTGTGTGTACGCTTGGGTGCAAGCTTGTGTGCGTGTGTATGTTTTTGTGTTTTTGTTGTTGTCTGTGTGTGACTGCTGCAGCCAATCAAGTGTCATATTAGTCTGCTGGGCCACTGGTAGTTTCTGATGAAAAAACAACTGAACTGTGGCAAGGCCTGCATTTGAATACAGGGAAGATGGGTACCCCGGGGACAGGGGAACTGTATGAAACGGCTATGGAAATGTAGATGGTCTTCTTTGTGATGTTTTAGCTAGCAGGGTAAATGTAGATGGTCTTTGTGATGTTTTAGCCAGCAGGGTAAATGTAGACGGTCTTCTTTGTGATGTTTTAGCCAGCAGAGTAAATGTAGACGGTCTTATTTGTGATGTTTTAGCCAGCAGGGTAAATGTAGATGGTCTTTGTGATGTTTTAGCCAGCAGGGTAAATGTAGATGGTCTTTGTGATGTTTTAGCTAGCAGGGTAAATGTAGACGGTCTTCTTTGTGATGTTTTAGCCAGCAGGGTAAATGTAGATGGTCTTTGTGATGTTTTAGCCAGCAGGGTAAATGTAGATGGTCTTCTTTGTGATGTTTTAGCGAGCAGGGTAAATGTAGATGGTCTTCTTTGTGATGTTTCAGCCAGCAGGGTAAATGTAGACGGTCTTCTTTGTGATGTTTTAGCTAGCAGGGTAAATGTAGACGGTCTTCTTTGTGATGTTTTAGCGAGCAGGGTAAATGTATATGGTCTTTGTGATGTTTTAGCCAGCAGGGTAAATGTAGATGGTCTTCTTTGTGATGTTTTAGCCAGCAGAGTAAATGTAGACGGTCTTATTTGTGATGTTTTAGCCAGCAGGGTAAATGTAGATGTTTTAGCTAGCAGGGTAAATGTAGACGGTCTTCTTTGTGATGTTTTAGCCAGCAGGGTAAATGTAGATGGTCTTTGTGATGTTTTAGCCAGCAGGGTAAATGTAGATGGTCTTCTTTGTGATGTTTTAGCGAGCAGGGTAAATGTAGATGGTCTTCTTTGTGATGTTTTAGTCAGCAGGGTAAATGTAGATGGCCTTCTTTGTGATGTTTTAGCCAGCAGGGTAAATGTAGACGGTCTTCTTTGTGATGTTTTAGCGAGCAGGGTAAATGTAGATGGTCTTCTTTGTGATGTTTTAGTCAGCAGGGTAAATGTAGATGGTCTTCTTTGTGATGTTTTAGCCAGCAGAGTAAATGTAGATGGTCTTCTTTATGATGTTTTAGCCAGCAGGGTACATGTAGACGGTCTTATTTGTGATGTTTTAGCCAGCAGGGTAAATGTAGATGGTCTTTGTGATGTTTTAGCTAGCAGGGTAAATGTAGATGGTCTTCTTTGTGATGTTTTAGCCAGCAAGGTAAATGTAGATGGTCTTCTTTGTGATGTTTTAGCTAGCAGGGTAAATGTAGACGGTCTTCTTTGTGATGTTTTAGCCAGCAGGGTAAATGTAGATGGTCTTTGTGATGTTTTAGCCAGCAGGGTAAATGTAGATGGTATTTGTGATGTTTTAGCCAGCCGGGTAAATGTAGACGGTCTTCTATGTGATGTTTTAGCCAGCAGGGTAAATGTAGACGGTCTTATTTGTGATGTTTTAGCCAGCAGGGTAAATGTAGACGGTCTTATTTGTGATGTTTTAGCCAGCAGGGTAAATGTAGACGGTCTTCTATGTGATGTTTTAGCCAGCAGGGTAAATGTAGATGGTCTTCTTTGTGATGTTTTAGCCAGCAGGGTAAATGTATATGGTCTTTGGGATGTTTTAGCTAGCAGGGTAAATGTAGACGGTCTTCTTTGTGATGTTTTAGCGAGCAGGGTAAATGTAGACGGTCTTATTTGTGATGTTTTAGCCAGCAGGGTAAATGTAGATGGTCTTCTTTGTGATGTTTTAGCCAGCAGAGGAAATGTAGATGGTCTTCTTTGTGATGCTTTAGCTAGCAGGGTAAATGTAGACGGTCTTATTTGTGATGTTTTAGCCAGCAGGGTAAATGTAGATGGTTTTCTTTGTGATGTTTTAGCCAGCAGGGTAAATGTAGATGGTCTTTGTGATGTTTTAGCCAGCAGGGTAAATGTAGATGGTATTTGTGATGTTTTAGCCAGCCGGGTAAATGTAGACGGTCTTCTATGTGATGTTTTAGCCAGCAGGGTAAATGTAGATGGTCTTTGTGATGTTTTAGCCAGCAGGGTAAATGTAGAAGGTCTTATTTGTGATGTTTTAGCCAGCAGGGTAAATGTAGACGGTCTTATTTGTGATGTTTTAGCCAGCAGGGTAAATGTAGACGGCCTTCTTTGTGATGTTTTAGCTAGCAGGGTAAATGTAGACGGTCTTCTTTGTGATGTTTTAGCCGGCAGGGTAAATGTAGACGGTCTTATTTGTGATGTTTTAGCTAGCATGGTAAATGTAGACGGTCTTATTTGTGATGTTTTAGCCAGCAGGGTAAATGTAGACGGTATTCTTTGTGATGTTTTAGCCAGCAGGGTAAATGTAAACGGTCTTCTTTGTGATGTTTTAGCCAGCAGGGTAAATGTAGACGGTCTTCTTTGTGATGTTTTAGCCAGCAGAGTAAATGTAGATGGTCTTCTTTGTGATGTTTTAGCCAGCAGGGTAAATGTAGAAGGTCTTATTTGTGATGTTTTAGCCAGCAGAGTAAATGTAGACGGTCTTATTTGTGATGTTTTAGCCAGCAGGGTAAATGTAGATGGTCTTTGTGATGTTTTAGCCAGCAGGGTAAATGTAGACGGTCTTCTTTGTGATGTTTTAGCCAGCAGGGTAAATGTAGACGGTCTTCTTTGTGATGTTTTAGCCAGCAGAGTAAATGTAGACGGTCTTATTTGTGATGTTTTAGCCAGCAGGGTAAATGTAGATGGTCTTTGTGATGTTTTAGCTAGCAGGGTAAATGTAGATGGTCTTCTTTGTGATGTTTTAGCTAGCAGGGTAAATGTAGATGGTCTTTGTGATGTTTTAGCCAGCAGGGTAAATGTAGATGGTCTTCTTTGTGATGTTTTAGCTAGCAGGGTAAATGTAGATGGTCTTTGTGATGTTTTAGCCAGCAGGGTAAATGTAGACGGTCTTCTTTGTGATGTTTTAGCCAGCAGGGTAAATGTAGACGGTCTTCTTTGTGATGTTTTAGCCAGCAGGGTAAATGTAGACGGTCTTCTTTGTGATGTTTTAGCCAGCAGGGTAAATGTAGACGGTCTTCTTTGTGATGTTTTAGCCAGCAGGGTAAATGTAGATGGTCTTTGTGATGTTTTAGCCAGCAGGGTAAATGTAGATGGTATTTGTGATGTTTTAGCCAGCCGGGTAAATGTAGACGGTCTTCTATGTGATGTTTTAGCCAGCAGGGTAAATGTAGATGGTCTTTGTGATGTTTTAGCCAGCAGGGTAAATGTAGACGGCCTTCTTTGTGATGTTTTAGCTAGCAGGGTAAATGTAGACGGTCTTCTTTGTGATGTTTTAGCCAGCAGGGTAAATGTAGACGGTCTTATTTGTGATGTTTTAGCTAGCATGGTAAATGTAGACGGTCTTATTTGTGATGTTTTAGCCAGCAGGGTAAATGTAGACGGTATTCTTTGTGATGTTTTAGCCAGCAGGGTAAATGTAAACGGTCTTCTTTGTGATGTTTTAGCCAGCAGGGTAAATGTAGACGGTCTTCTTTGTGATGTTTTAGCCAGCAGAGTAAATGTAGATGGTCTTCTTTGTGATGTTTTAGCCAGCAGGGTAAATGTAGAAGGTCTTATTTGTGATGTTTTAGCCAGCAGAGTAAATGTAGACGGTCTTATTTGTGATGTTTTAGCCAGCAGGGTAAATGTAGATGGTCTTTGTGATGTTTTAGCCAGCAGGGTAAATGTAGACGGTCTTCTTTGTGATGTTTTAGCCAGCAGGGTAAATGTAGACGGTCTTCTTTGTGATGTTTTAGCCAGCAGAGTAAATGTAGACGGTCTTATTTGTGATGTTTTAGCCAGCAGGGTAAATGTAGATGGTCTTTGTGATGTTTTAGCTAGCAGGGTAAATGTAGATGGTCTTCTTTGTGATGTTTTAGCTAGCAGGGTAAATGTAGATGGTCTTTGTGATGTTTTAGCCAGCAGGGTAAATGTAGATGGTCTTCTTTGTGATGTTTTAGCTAGCAGGGTAAATGTAGATGGTCTTTGTGATGTTTTAGCCAGCAGGGTAAATGTAGACGGTCTTCTTTGTGATGTTTTAGCCAGCAGGGTAAATGTAGACGGTCTTCTTTGTGATGTTTTAGCCAGCAGGGTAAATGTAGACGGTCTTCTTTGTGATGTTTTAGCCAGCAGGGTAAATGTAGACGGTCTTCTTTGTGATGTTTTAGCCAGCAGGGTAAATGTAGATGGTCTTTGGGATGTTTTAGCCAGCAGGGTAAATGTATATGGTCTTTGGGATGTTTTAGCTAGCAGGGTAAATGTAGATGGTCTTTGTGATGTTTTAGCCAGCAGGGTAAATGTAGATGTTCTTCTTTGTGATGTTTTAGCCAGCAGGGTAAATGTAGATGGTCTTCTTTGTGATGTTTTAGCCAGCAGAGTAAAGCACTATGCTGTGCCTCAGAACCTTCTCCATAGAGAAATATCATCATAACTGGCATAGGCATTAGGTATGAGAAGTGTGTGTGTGTGTCCGTGTCAGAGTGGAATTGTTCATTCATTTTGAAAATTCCATAGAACAGGCAGAATACATTACACCCAATGTATGTATATTGAAAAGAAGACATTTTGCTTTCTAACCCTGAAATATCTTTCTTTCAACTTGCCAAATTGAGACCTATTTAAAAGTATCATTCTTGTAGAATAACTGTTCCAGATGCAAGATGGGCATCACTTTGCAGTGGTGACTCTTTTCATTTGGAAAAATATTATGTTATATTTTATTCTGTTATATTACAGAATCGTTTTTTTTTCATATAAAATAGCTGTCTTGACTGTGATAAGGGCTCGGGAAATAAGAGTGTCTTGTGTGCTAAATTAATAAATGAAGGCGATGTCATTGCACAGCCATAAGCTTCTTCTACAAGCAAGCACCACTGCTGTGGTTACTGCCTTTTTAAGATGGTGTTCCACGGTATAATATAACCAATTTAATATAACCAGTTGATATTACAGTTTCAATAAATTCAACTTAAATGGCACATGCTTTTTTATTGACTGAGTGTACCAAACATGAGGAACACCTTCCTAATATTGAGTTGCACCCACTTTTACCCACAGAACAGCATCAATTTGTCAGGGAATGGACTCTACAAGGTGTCAAAAGGGATCCTGTTGTTGACTCCAATGCTTCCTAAAGTTGACTGGATGTCGTTTGGGTGGTGGACCATTCTTGATACAAAAGGGAAACTGTTGAGCGTGAAAACCCCAGCAGAATAGCAATTCTTGACACACTCCAAACAGTGAGCCTGGAACTTACTATCATACCCCGTTCAAAGGCACTTCAATATTTTGTCTTGCCCTTTCACCCTCTGAATGGCACACACACAATCCATGCCTCAATTGTCATAAGGCTTATCTAACCTGTCTCTTCACCCTTCATCTACACTGATTGAAGAGACATCAATAAGGTTTCTGTCACGTCTGCTCCCGCTCTAACCCCCTGGTGCTCGAGGGTGCCAGGCTGCCCTGCATTACGCACTCCTGCCACCATCATTTACGCACTCCTGCCACCATCATTTACGCACTCCTGCCACCATCATTTACACACTCCTGCCACCATCATTTACGTACACCTGCCTTCCCTCATCAAGCGCATCAGCGATTTTGGACACATCTAGACTCACTAAATCACCTGTTTATTACCTCTCCTATATTTGTCAGTTCCCCGCTCTGTTCCCGCTGCTGCATTGTTTGTCATATGTCCGTGTTTCCTGTGTGCTGACGCTGTTCCTGTCTTGTTCTATGTCTGTTCCCGAATTAAAATATTTGACTCCCCGTACCTGCTTCTCATCTTCAGCGTCATCCCTACAGTTTCACTTGGATTCACCTGGTCAGTCTATCATGGAAAGAGCAGGTGTTCCTAATGTTTTGTGCAATTTAGCAATTAGGATGTGTTATCTGTAATGGTTATCGCACACTGTTGGCATCGGCCCATAGATAAATGCGTACATTTTCCTTTCCAGTGCAGGCCTTGGGTTACAAAAATATACAGTACCAGTCAAATGTTTGGACACACCTACTCATTCAAGAATATTTCTTTATTTTTACTATTTTCTACATTCTAGAATAATAGTGAAGTCATCAAAACTATGAAAAAACACATGGAATAATTTAGTAACCGAAAAAGTGTTAAACAAATCATAATATATTTTATTGATGACAGCTTTGCACACTCTTGGCAATCACTCAACCAGCTTCATGGGGAATGCTTTTCCAACAGTCTTGAAGGAGTTCCCACATATGCTGAGCACTTGTTGGCGGCTTTTCCTTCACTCTGTGGTCCAACTCATCGCAAACCATCTCAATTGGGTTGAGGTTGGGTGATTGTGGAAGCCAGGTCATCTGATGTAGCACTCCACCACTCTCCTTCTTGGTCAAATAGCCCTTACACAGCATGAAGGTGTGTTTTGGGTCATTGTCCTGTTGAAAAACAAATGATAGTCCCACTAAGCATAAACCAGATGGGATGGCGAATCGCTGCAGAATGCTGTGGTAGCCATGCTGGTTAATAAGTGTGCCATAAATTCTAAATACATCACTAACAGTGTCAACCTCAAAGTACCCCCACACCATCACACCTCCTCCTCCATGCTTCACTCTGGGAACCACACATGCAGAGATCATCCGTTCACCTTCTCTGCATCTCACAAAGACACGGCGGTTGAAACCAAAAATCTAAAATTTGGACTCATCAGACTAATGTCCATTGCCTGTGTTTCTTGGCCCATGAAAGTCACTTCTTCTTATTGGTGTCCTATATTAGTGGTTTCTTTGCAGCAATTCGACCATTACGGCCTGATTCATGCAGTATCCTCTTAACAGTTGATGTTGAGGTGTGTCTGTTACTTGAACTCTGTAAAGCATTTATTTGGTCTGCAATCTGAGATGCAGGTAACTCTAATGACCTTATCCTCTGCAGCAGAGGTAACTCTGGATCTTCCTTCTCTGTGGCGGTCCTCATGAGATCCAGTTTCATCATAGCGCTTGCTGGTTTTTGCGACTGCACTTGAAGAAATTTTTAAAGTTCTTGAAATTTTCAGTAATGACTGACCTTTATGTCTTAATGTTGTAACTACCCATCCCGGATCCGGGAGCGTAATCATCAACTGACACTAATTAGCATAACGCAACGGACATATATATTACTAGAAAATATTCATATTCATGAAATCACAAGTGAAATATAATCACCCTGTCATCTCAGATTTTGAAAATATGCTTCACAGCCAAAGCAAGACAAGCATTTGTGTAGGTTTATCGATAGCCTAGCATATCATTATGCCTAGCTAGCAGCAGGCAACCTGGTCACGAAAATCAGAAAAGCAATCAAATTAAATTGTTTACCTTTGATGAGCTTCGGATGTTTTCACTCACAAGACTCCCAGTTGGATAGCAAATGTTACTTTTTTCCCAAAATATTTTTTTGTACTAACTCCGTTCTTCACGTTTGGCTGAGAATTCAACCGGAAATTGAGGTCACGACAACGCGGAAAAATATTCCAAATTAGCTCCATAATATCGACAGAAACATGGCAAACGTTGTTTATAATCAATCCTCAAGGTGTTTTTAAAATATCTATTCGATAATATATCAACCGGGACAGATGGCTTCTTAGTAGGAGAAAGAGAAACAATGGCCGCATTTGTCCCTTACGCACAAAAATCTCTGAGAGACTCCAGCTGACCACTGACGCAATGTTGACGTTCAGGCTCATTTTTCAAAATAAAAGCCTGAAACTATGTATTGTGACACTAGACACATTAGGGAAGCCATAGTAAATAAAGGTAAAATTAAAAAACAAATTAAATTGCAAAAAGGAATCTGGTTGATATCTCATTCACTGCTCAATAGGGACGCATAGGAACGCAGAGCTTTCTAAATAAGAGTCCCTTCCAGATTGGATTTTTCTCAGGCTTTCGCATGCAATATCAGGTCTGTTATACTCACAGACAATATTTTTACAGTTTTGGAAACTTTAGTGTTTTCTATCCTAAGCTGTCAATTATATGCATATTCTAGCATCTTGTCCTGACAAAATAGCCCGTTTACTTTGGGAACGTTATTTTTCCAAAAATGAAAATAGTGCCCCCTAGATTCAAGAAGTTAAAGTAATGATAGACTGTTGTTTCTCTTTGCTTATTTTAGCTGTTCTTGCCACTATTATTGCAGGCTCAAGTTAAATCTAGACTTGGTTTCCTCTATCGTAATCTCTCCTCTTTCACCCCAGCTGCCAAACTAACCCTGATTCAGATGACCATTCTACCCATGCTAGATTATGGAGATCTAATTTATAGATCGGCAGGTGCTCTTGAGCTGCTAGATGTTCTTTACCATTCGGCCATCAGATTTGCCACCAATGCTCCTTATAGGACACATCACTTCACTCTATACTCTTCTGTAAACTTGTCATCTCTGTATACCCGTCACAAGACCAACTGGTTGTTGCTTATATATAAAAACCCTCTTAGGCCTCATTACACCCTATCTGAGATATCTACTGCAGCCCTCATCCTCCACATACAACACCCGTTCTGCCAGTGGGTCTCACATTCTATTAAAGGTCCCCAAAGCACACACATCCCTGGGTCGCTCGTCTTTTCAGTTCGCTGCAGCTAGCGACTGGAACGAGCTGCAACAAATACTCGACCTGGACAGTTTTATCTCAATCTCTTCATTCAAATACTCAATCATGGACACTCTCACTGACAGTTGTGGCTGCTTTGCATGATGTATTGTTATCTCTACCTTCTTGCCCTTTGTGCTGTTGTCTGTGCCCAACAATGTTTGTGCCCTGTTTTGTGCTGCTACCTTGTTGTGCTGCTGACATGTTGTGTTATTACCATGTTGTTGTCATGTTGTGTTTCTACCATGTTGTGTTGTCACGTGTTGTGCCATGCTATGTTATCGTCTTAGGTCTCTCTTTATGTAGTGTTGTGGTGTCTCTCTTGTCATGATGTGTGTTTTGCGCTATATTTTTATTTAATTTATTTGTATTTTTAATCCCAGCCCCCATCCCTGCAGGAGGCCTTTTGCCTTTTGGTAGGCCATCATTGTAAATAAGAATTTGTTCTTAACTGACTTGCCTAGTTAAATAAAGGTTAAATTAAAAATTAAAAATTAAATAAGGCTATCTTCTGTATACCACCCTTACCTCAAATGCATT